>NW_020538040.1:132476539-132507441 GCF_003426905.1 Ctenocephalides felis
AAAAAATCATATATTTCGATAAATTTATTTAAAATAAACCGTTTTATATTTTTACTAAAGTATCATTTCTTTAATACTTATACCATGAATACTTATTATGGCTCAAATCACAATTTGAAAAATATGTCACTTTTATTTACTAATATTAAAAATCTATATGGGTAATATGTGGCGCGATAATATAACTTTGATCTTGCAACCACAAAGATTCAAGTTCAAAGCCAGTGGATTTGTGCAATCTGATATCAAACTAGCTGTAAGTGAAATTCTGTCTTAAGGCAATTAAGGCATCGTGCCTTGAGGCAAATTGCAGGAACTTCCCGTACCAAAAATTATTATTTTAAAAACAATTAACATTTTTGAAAAAAAAATTTAATTAAAAAAAAAAAAAAATGTTTTCTTTATTTTGACATATTTTGGAAGATCTAAACTTTTTTTCCAAGCAATCGTACTGCTTTAACTGCATAAAGACGAAATATCAAAGCGCGTAAGCGCCGCGTCGCCGTCTAACGCGTAAACATTGGTACGAAACCCATAGAAATGTAAAAAAAAATATACTTATTGTTAAAATCTCTATAAAATATCTGATAATTTGATGTGCATATGTCTAATGATCATTTTTGACCGCCAAATGACTTTTTTTTTTACTTTTTTCATTAGATCTCCGAAACCGCTGGACCTGCCTTCATGAAAATTTGATCAATTCTTCATCTTATCAATACAAGTAAAATGTTTTTTGAATTATTCAAATCGGACGCTCCGTTCTCAAGTTATAGTAATCGCAAAAAAATCGAAAATGAAAATTTTTATATATCTTTACGTTACAAAGGATTCTGAATATTTTGGCATACCTTAGAAAAAATAGATGTATGTGTGTGTGTGTGTATGTGTGTGCGGATACAAATTTTCGTCGACGATTTCGGGAACACCGATCAACCGATTTGAATAATTCAACTAGTGGCGCGCATGGCATCTAGCCTTAAGGCAAATTGCTGGAACTTCCCGTACCAAATATTATTATTTTTTTAAAAACGATTAAAATTTTTGAAATAAATTGACTTCGAAAAAATTAGATTTTTGAGAAACTAGGAATTTAACAAAAATGTACTTTTTTTTTAAAAAAAATTTTTTTTTGAAAAAAAAATGGTTTCTTTATTTTGACATATTTTGGAAATTCTGAACTTTTTTTCAAAGCAATCGTACTGCTTTAACTGCATAGAGACAAAATGTCAAAGCGCCTAAGCGCCGCGTCGCCGTCTAACGAATAAACATTGGTACGGAACCCATAGGAATGCAAACAAAATTTCTATTTATTGTTAAAATATCTGATAATTTTATGTGCATATGTCTAATGATCATTTTTGACCGCCAAATGGCACTTTTTTTACTTTTTTTTTAGATCTCCAAAACCGCTAGACCTGCCTTTATGAAAATTTCGCAGGTCTAGCCGTTCCAAAGATACGGGGCAAAAGTGACAAAAACGGTAACTCAGTTTTTAAGAAAAAGGAGCGTCCGATTTTAATAATTCAAAAAAACGTTTTACTTGTATTAACAAGATGAAGAATTGATCAAATTTTCATGCAGGCAGGTTTAGCGGTTTTGGAGATCTAATAAAAAAAGTAAAAAAACAACGCCATTTGGCGGTCAAAGGTCCTATGGGTTCTGTACCAATGTTCATCCGCTAGACGGCGACGCGGCGCTTACGCGCTTCGACGTTTCATCTCTATGCAGTCGAAGCAGTAAGATTGCTTTAAAAAAAAGTTCAAAATTTCCAAAAGATGTCAAAATAAAAAAAACATTATTTTTCAAAAGTCTTTTTTTTCAAAAAAAGTAAGTTTTTGTCAAAAATTTATAGTTTTTCAAAAATCTAATTTTTTCAGAGTAAATTTTTTTCAAAAATGTTAATCTTTTCAAAAAAAAAAATAATTTTTGGTACGGGAAGTTCCAGCAATTTGCCTTAAGGCACAATGCCATGCGCCCCACTAGTTTTTTGCTTTGGTTGCATAATGTAGCTATCTCCTCGCATAATTATACCTCTCGTAAAAACTGCTTTTTGCATAAGCTTTTGCATATATTCGTTGCACGCAAGAATTTAAAAGAGCAAATAATTTTCGAATATTTGTATATTTCTTTCTTTTTTGAACATCAATCAGAATTTGGTATTCTATAATCTGTTGTAATAATTAATTTTTTTGTGATAGTTATTATTTACTAATTGTTATTAGAATGCAACCAAATTAGTGTCGTATTTATTTTTATGATGCATCGCAATAAAGGTAGGACCGGCCCTGATTAATACTTAATTTCATATTTTAAGTGAATTAATTTTTTCATATGTGTATCATTCTATCTTCCATACGTATACCGTATCTTATATTATTTTAATTTCTGGCACATCTCAGCTGCTTTTTGGCAATAATAATGTGGACATTTCATTTTTCTTATTCATAATCATAAATTTATTATACATATTCTAGTATTGTCTAGGTTCATACGTAAATTAAAATTTTTGACAGATGATAGTTTTCATTTGTTTTCAATGCAAACAATGACATGTCGTTTTTGCATTTTTTTCCATTTATTTCTACAATGTTGCACATACATCCCAGTACTTTATAAACACATACATCTTAGAAAATTTTCTTAACAAACTTCAGAAAGATTTATCAAAATCCGAATAATCGTTTAGGAGGAGTATACAGTAAGTGCTTGTAATTTAATATGAACTTTATATAATAGCAATAAAGCTCAAATTGATTCTACGTTTTAGTTAGAAAACGTTTGTATGTGAAAAAGAAAAGGGCTGTTTTTAGCGTTCTCCCGGCAATTATTCAATTTTTTCTCGCCGTGAGAACCATCCTTGGACTTCAACGAACATTTTAAAAAAAGAATTGGCCAAATTGGTCCAGGCGTTGTTGAGTTATGCGCTTACCAACACCAACACATTTTTCATTTTTATATATAAGATTTCTATTAGAAAGCAACCTAAAGGTTCTATTATTATTATTATGATAATATTTCAAAGTCTTGCAGCAATGCTCAAATAGGCTACTTTGATATGGAAACATGTTTGATTTGTATTTTAATTGAAATGAATCTCGCTAATATTTAGTGCAATCAAAGTAATAGATAATCTTTGGCGTTTATTGAAAATATATTTAGTTTGCTTTTGACTGATAATCACTAATTTTTCTTTAAATTAAGAATTTATACGTTCTTCAAAAATGTACTTCAGGTACAATTAAGGAGATTACTCGTCTTTGTCTTTCCACCAGCAACCTTAGTCGTATCTACTACTAAAAACTATGTACAATTCAGTCTGAGATCAACTTTTCTTTAGTTATTAGTTACCAAGTCAAGTATAATAAAATAATACCTAAAGTAAAATAATAATTGCAAAAATAAGGAAAGTACTTAAAATTATTATATTACAACTTAGTCCAAAATATTAATAGAGACTTCACAACTGTTCAATAGTACTTTTTTCTGTTTCACAAAGTCGGGGAGCTTTCCAATTGTAAACGTTTGCTTAGTCAACTAAATAGTTCTATTTAACAGTACCAGATGATATAGTTCATAATATTCAGACAAAATATATCCGGAGTACAATTTAGATGATTGTACGACTTGATCAACATTAACCTATATATATATATATATATATATATATATAAATATAAATATTTAGATATATATATATATATATATATAACTAGCCGACCCGACAGACTTCGTCCTGTCAAAAAAAAATTGTAATGTGGCGGTGATCTGTTCCTACCTTTTTTCTATTCTTTGCAAAAAATTATCCTGAACAGAAAGGTCACCGTGGTAATAATTCGGTGTGAATTAAAAATAATTAAATAAAACACTATAAGCATTTAAAAGTAAGTAATTTTAATAATGTAAATCATAATTCAAAAATCAGTTCAATTTTCATTGTAGTGCTTTGTGATAAACGATTTTTTTGTTTGATTACCTGGCGCATAGACAAACAAATCTGATGGTTTTCCAATACGGGAACAGACAACATACAATTTTCCATGTGAGAAACATGGGTTTTCTAAATTAATACCACAAACACTTAATGATACCATAAACGCACTGGAAACTGCAGTCGTTTAATCTCAGATGGCACATCAGTCGAAATCATTGGGATGCACGGTGAGAGAACATCTTCTGCTTTAAATATAGTATAATATGTAAATATAGTATAATCCTTTCAATATAGTTGCTTCCATCACGTTGTTTGATAGTTTTTTTTATCGCTAACCTTGTGCCGTTGCAAAGGCGCGGTTGGTCAATATTTCGCAACATTATAATTGCCGATCCAACCTTTAATTGAAGATTGTGAGGTGACAATCCTATCAAATCCAGCGAGTTAAAAACTCCGGTGGATCGTCTTGATTAGTTGCCGAATCAACTGATTCGCCTGTAATTTGTTCTTCAATTTTGAAATTCAATTTATTTGCATCAATGTTTTGGCTGCCAATATAGTTCGTTAATTAATAGAAAGATATTTCTATGTTGATATGAATATATTAAAAATTAGATTATCAAAAACTACACAAAATGTCATGACATAGATCATTGTTTTTTCTACAAATTTCGTTGCCTACTCGATTAAAAAAGAAAAGGGCTGTTTTTAAGGTTTTTCCCGGCAATTATTCGATTTTTTCTCGCCGTAAGAACCATCCTTGGACATGAACGAACATTTTAAAAGAAGAATTGTCCAAATTGGTCCAGGCGTTGTTGAGTTATGCGCTTACCAACACATTTTGCGATCCATTTTTATATATAGATATATGTATATATATATATATATATATATATATATATATATATATATATATAGTTCTAACTCTTAATAATACTTTTATTTTATATTAGAGTTCTAGCTCTTAATAATACTTTTTAGATAGTGCGCAATTCAATAAACTTCGTATGGAAATAGCATGGAAAAATTTTTGAAAATAAAAAAAAAATTTTTTTAGGTTAACTTAGCGCCAAATGAATTAAAAGTGAAAATTCGTGTCATTTTGCTCTGCAAAATTTTTGAAAATTTTTTCATGCTATTTCCATACAAAACTTTGATTGAATTGCACACTATCTAAAAAACAATATTAAGAGCTAAAACTTTAAGAGAATTGTTTTTTATCATTTCGGAACCATTGGAGCCCTTGGGAGCAAAGAAATTTGAAAATGTCCATATTAAGGACCACCCTAATATATATATCTTATCCTAGTCTTATATATATATATATATATATATAAATATATATGTATATATATATATATATATATATATATATTAATACATATTTATATATAAGGTAGAGCGCGGCTTAAGACCCGCGGGTAAATAGGTCCATTATGAATACATCGTATTCTAATATTGTCTAGGGGTCCATCGCCGATATCTAAAAAATAAGTAAAGTTAAGAACTTTGTATGCATTTATTAATTTAAATTGACATGCATACAAACTTTCGAACAGTTAACATTTACTATTTTAATTTATTATTTATTAAACAATTCTTGTTATATACCTATATGTTATATTGATTAGTGTTCACATTTTTGTGTTTATCTCTTAAATATTTGTATGCACTGAAGATAGATCAAACCAAATTCGAAACGTTTGCTACTATAATAAACACATTTCCTCTATTAAATTTCTTTAATTATTGGTTGGATGCCCAAGAACAAATATATATATATATATATATATATATATATATATATATATACCCCTCTACCCTATATCCAGTGCACTATATACTACATATACACATGTGTGTGTATGTTATGTATGTATTAGTTCGTATTATGTGCTGGTATAATTACCAGTTTGTTTTTCCTTTTAATAAAATTAATGACTGCCGGTGCCATTAGATTGTACAACATAGTTTGTTGATTAACCCGAATTTAATGTTCCGAGTATTATTTGCTATGAAATCATTCAATGATATTTTGTGTTGAAAATGATTGTTCTAAAATGATGTATATATACGCGGTATCTTAATGACTTGAGCGTGTACTAATACGAGAGCACGCGAATGTAATTGAAATCAAAATAAAAACTAATAGCGTATGGCATTGTGCCTCAATTTAAATTACTGATGGAGATTCCAGTTTTATAAACTAATATGTTATATAAGTATTTGGTTTTTTGAAAAAAAAAGTTGGTTAGTATTGAAAGTTTAGAAGTTTTGAATATTTTTTTCTTTTTCGGCAATGCTTGAAAACTTATTTTTTTTAATTTGGAAGATAATTACAAAATTACGATTGTTACATAACAAAAATCAAAATCACTCTTTTTAGTAATATTTACAAAGATTACATATTTTTGTATAAATGAAGCAGAAACAAGTTTTTAACTTTGCTAAGAAGTTTGCTTTTTTGCTAGTAAACCGATTTCCTAATTTTATATTTTAATTTTTCAAGTCATTATGAATTTTTGGAACCAAATACGGTTGATTAAAAAAGTGTGTGTGAAAAATGTGACCTTTCATCGATGTTTTCTCAAAAAAAGCTGCAACAATTTCAATAGAATTTAAAAAAAAAACTAGAGCCTTAAGACAAATTGCTGGAACTTTCCGTACCAAAATTAAATATTCGAGCAAAAAAATTAATAATCAATTAATATTGATCAATGATTAATAACAATTTTTAAAATATTTTCGAAGAGATAATTATAATTACTATGTATTTTTTTGTTCATATAGTATACAGTGACGATCTTATCACTCAAAACACTTGAAAATGTTTACATTAAGAAGAAATGCTGCATGAATCCATCTGAGGATATATTTCTTACAAGTAAAATAACGCGTATGAAATATATACAGTTTTAAATTGAATTGAAAATTTAAAATTTATATTCGAAGTATAAAACTTATTATTAAAATATCTATAAAATATCTGATAATTTGATGTGCATATGTCTAATGATCATTTGAGACCGCCAAAAAATATCATTCTTTTTTACATTTTTCTCTATATCTCCGAAACTGCTACACAAAAATTTAATCAATTCTTCATTTCGTCAATACAAATAAAATGTTTTTTGAATCATTCAAATCGCGCGCTCCGTTACCTCAAAAACTAGTCAGCACATCTTTCCATCAGTAGGAATCATTCAAATCGGTTGATTAATGCGCCCGAAATCGTGGGCGAAACTATTTAATTTTCTAAGGTTCCGTCAAAATGTTCAGAAACCTTTAAAACGTAAAAATATGAAAAAAAATCATTTTCTATTTTTTTGCGATTACTATAACTTACCCTACGGAAAGTTAATACGAATTTATGTAGCAACATACAAATAAAATTTTCGAACCCAATACCTATTGTAGAATGTAGTTAAAAAAAATAAATAAAAATTATTGCCCAATTAACCAGATACGATGTAACTAAAACAAAACGTCTGTTTATACTTGGAAACATATCTCTATTTTCAAGCAAAAATTGAGATCTTGATATCCGAGATTTGAAAACAAAATCTTGTGGTTGCAATGCCGAGGCCATACCACTTGAGCTCTTACCCTTCAAAAAGCCAAACTTGTTTTATCAATTTTTTCAATTATTAAATCGAATATTTCACTCAATTAGTTGAAATGTTTGTGAATGTTTTAAGTCGTCAATATAAATCATATAAAATCATTCAAGATCATTGAAAAAAACACAATATTTAGTAAATGAAATAATAAATAATATTAAATAGGGTAAGGAGGGACTTAAAAGTCTGCGGGTAAAAAGGTCCACCACCGATATCTCAAAAACCAGTGAAGTTAAAAATTTTAAAATTTCTTAATTTTCTATAAAATAGCAAAATAATATATTTCTACAATGGCGAATTAGCTTCGAGTTTTACGTTAAATAGCGATGATTAGTTTTACACGACGATCGGTCGAAGCGTTTCGTTAGAATTAGGAGAGAATTACTATTTTTGCTATTTAATAAAACTTAATATGGCAATAGAACTTAATATGGCCTAAATGAACATCCTATCATATATAATTTTATACATATATAGTATATACAGCTACGAAAACTATTTGAATTATAAAATTTCATTGAAGTTTGGTATAATAAGCTGCGATTTTAGGACAATTGTGTGTTTGCGCATTATAATTAATACAATTACATATATTATAAGTTTGTTTAAAAGATATAATATCATATCAATTGAAAGTCGCATTGATTAGTTTTTAGTAAAAGTGAGAACATTATATTCAACGCAGAACGGAGCGTCCGATTTTAATAATTCAAAAAACATTTTACTGTATTGACAAGATGAAGAACTGATTAAATTTTTGGGAAGGGTAGCGGTTTCAGAGATCTATTAAAAAAAAGCAAAAAAAAACGCCAACTGGCGGTCAAAAATGATCATTAGACATATGCACATTAAATAATCAGATATTTTATAGAGATTTCAATAATGTGTCAATTTGTTTACATTTCTATGGGTCCCGTAACATCGTTTGTCCGTTAGACGACGACGCAGCGCTTACGCGCTTCGATATTGCGTCTCTATGCAGCTTTGAAAAAATGTTCAAAATTTCTAAAATATTTCAAAATAAAAAAAACATTTTTTTCCAAAAAAGTCCATATTTTTCAAAAATTTAAAGTTTCTCAATAATCTATTTTTTCAAAGTTAAAAAAAATTAATCTTTTTAGAAAATTTAATTTTTGGTACGGAAAGTTCCAGCAATTTGCCTTAAGACACGATGCCATACACCACTAGTTTTCTTCATATTTTTTTACAATACTACTTACTTTGGTATGCTTCAAAACTTTGAATTGAATTACACCAAACGCCACCATTTGTGGTAAAAGCTAATTTACTAAAAACTCCCTCAATAGATCCATATTAAGTTACCAGGCAATAGTACGTTAAAAAATACATTATTCTTTTGTAAGCACAATTGCTGTAAAAGTGCTACCAGAGTTCCGACTATAAATTCAAGAATCGTAGATCGCTTTCTGGAAATCGTTTCAGTTGTGTTCCGCGCATACACAATGTGACAAAGTGACAAAACTTAATTATGTGCAAAAACACGTTTCAACATTTTTTATCAATTTATGGAATTTAAAAATATATATACACGACAGAGAATATATACGAAGCACTGTTGTGAGTTATGTAAGTAAATAATAAACGTATAATAAATCATAAAAACAGAACAATAATGTGCGAGTCAATGGTGCTTACTGATCTAATTTAGAGTAAACTACAAGCACTTTTTCATAGTTCTGAATCTGCTAATGGTACCAAACAAAGACATAACTTTATCTGTCCTATCTATCACAGTAGTTTCTCTACTAAGAGGACGTCCATTTATTACGTAAGTTTTTCAATAAATTTGGACTCCTGGTCTTAGTTGATAAGATTGTACGATTTGGCGAGGACCTCGCCCCATAATACTCGAGCTGTAGCTTTATTCATTAGTTGTAACGTTGTAAGTGGCATTATTATTAACTTCCCGTAGGGCAAGTTATAGTAATCGCAAAAAAATCGATAATGAAAATTTTTATATATCTTCACGTTTCAAAGGTTTCTGAATATTTTGGCATACCTTAGAAAAAATGGATGTATGCGTGTGTATATGTGTGTGTGCGTGTGTGTGTGCGTGTGTGTGTGCGTGTGTGTGTGCGGATACAAATTTTCGTCGACGATTTCGGGAACGCCGATCAACCGATTTGAATAATTAAAAAAACATTCCATTTGTATTGATGAGGAGACGTGCTGATTAGTTTTTGGCAAAGACAGGTCTAGCCGTTTCGAAGATATGAGGCAAAAAGTGCTAAAAACGGTAACTCAGTTTTTAAGAGAACGGAGCGTCCGATTTTAATAATTTAAAAAACATTTCACTTGTATTGACGAAATGAACAACTGGTAAAATATTTGAGAAGGCAGGTCCAGCGACAGTATGGAATAACCTATTTATAAAATTGAAAAATCCTTCGTACTCGATTGCGAGGCGTTTTTGCAAAAGGCAATTTTGCCGTTTCGGAGTGTAAAAACGGCTATGCAGTTTTTGAGAGAACAGATCATCCGATTAGATTAATTCAAAAAATATTTTGCTTGAGTAGACGGTGTGAAAAAATGCATTTACAGCAAATTTAATAATTTTGAAAATTTTCAAAAAAAAAATCAAAATTTTCAAAAAAAATCCAATTTTCGAAATTTTTCAAAAAAAACTAAATTTGAAAAGATCAAAAAAAAAGTTTGCTTACAAAAATTTGAGAATATTTCGATAATTTAAAAAAAAAATCGAATATTTTCAAAAATTTCCAAATTCTCAAAATATTTAGAAAAAACTTTTTTTTTTTAATTCCAAAAAATTTAAAACTTCTAAAAAAATCTAAATTATCAAAAAATCAAATTAAAAAAAAATGGACAGTTGTAAACGTATATATAAGTTGTTCATAAAATACGCTAGTCGCCCAATTTAAAAAACACTTATAAGTTTACAGTATGTAATAAATAATCTATTTGAAATTATTCAAAAACAATTATTAATTATTTTCATTCTTCGAATTTTTAATTACAGTACGGGAAGTTCCAGCAATTTGCCTTAAGGCACGATGCCATGCGCCCCACTAGTTATTATTTTATATTTGCGCCTATTCCGAAATGGAACATTAGTAAATATAGTATTTGGAAATTTCAAATCGTATGCCAATCGAGCGATTGGACGTCAGGGTATGATATGTGTCATCATGCTTAAAGAAAATTACTTAAACTTTTCAAAGTTAGCATTTCTAACTTCCCGTAGGGTAAGTTATTCGCAAAAAAATCGAAACTGAAAATTTCTGCATAGCTTTACGTTTCAGTGATTTCTGAACATTTTGGCATACCTTAGAAAAAAATGAATGTGTGTGTATGTTTGGACACAATTTTTCGTCCACGATTTCGGGCGTATGGATCAACCGATTTGAATGATTCAAAAAACATTCGATCTTCACTTATGGGAAGACTGTGCTGATTAGTTTTTGGCGAAGACAAGTCCAGCCGTTTCGAAAATACTGGGCAAAAAGTGGCAAAAAGAGTTTTTCAGTTTCTGAGGTAACGGAACGCTCGATTTTAATGATTCAAAAGACTTTTTACTTGTATTGACAAAATGAAAAATTGATTGAATTTTTGGGAATGCAATTCCAGCGGTTTCGTAAAAACAGAGGAAAATGTAAAAAAAGTTATATGGCTAAAATGATCATTAGGCATATGCACATCAAATTACCAGATATTTTAAAGAGATTTTAAACATGAGTACTAATTTTGTTAGAATTTTGGGTTACATATCAAGATTTTTAATTTTTAAAGTTTACTTATACGGTTCAAACAAATTTCAAATTTTTCATAATTTCCAAAAATATACAAAGTTTTATAATTTGAATATAAATTTGAAATTTTCTATTCAGTTTAAACATGTATATATTTTATATGCGTTATTGTAATCGTAAGAAATATATCTTCAGATAGATTCATTCGACGTATCGTATCTAATGTAAACATTTTTAAGTGTTTTGAGCGATAGGATCGTCACTGTATATGATATGAACGACTAGATATATGGTAATTATAATTATCTATTTGAAAATATTTATTGATTATTACGTAATAGATTTTTTGCTCGAATATTTTTTTCTTGTACGGGAAGTTCCAGATATTGTAAGTTCAATATTGTAACGATAAAAGCTTGTAACTTTGACGCAGTCCAATATTCCAAATATTTATAAATAAATCACTTTTCGCAGGTCCTTAATATCTTATGATATTCGTCAAGTCTATGATCTCTATTATTATACAAAATTTCATCACAATCATTCAAAAAATGTAACAATTGCGAAAAAACGGCACGGCAAATCTTTATCAAACTATTTGGTATTGGTATTTAGCCTTGAGGCAAGTTACATGAACTTCCCGATATGTTGAAATAATCGACTTAATCAATAAGAAATAAATTAATTTATGAGTGATTAAAAGTATTTCGAGTGGATTTATTATACATAATTGAAAACGAACGAACACATTAACACGTAGTATTTTCTAAAAGTAAATATTCAAGAATCAATAATTTTTATAATTGAACCAATTTCCGTAAGACTTTAATGATTTAGTATGTTCATTAAGACCAAGTACTCTATTGTTATACCAAGTAAATCTAATTTTAATTTTAGCTAACGTCAGAAAAACTACTCATTTTCTCAAACTATGATGAATTTTTAAAATTAAACTATTTGTCGTAATATTACAGTAAGTTCTATAAGACCATTATTTTTACCAGACCATAAATTTTTTTTTCAACAGTTAATTAAAAGAAAACGGCTCGGTAAATTTTTACCTGAAACTAATCAGCATCATTCCCAACTAATATCTTTCGAACAGTTTTTGTTTTTTTAAAATCGATTCGGCAGTATGAGCTTAAATGTGGACGAAAAGTTTAACACTTTTTTTCAATATATAAAGAATTGGCTTGGCATATCGCCGCACAAAACTGACAAACGATAGTCCTCAACGAGATACTTCAAATGGCTTTTAAATTTCTGAAATAGGTTCAGGCTTTTTTGAGAAAACGTCGATGAAAGGTCTAATTTTGACAAATGCCAATAAAAACGATACCAATTTTTGCCAACTTTGACGAATTTTTGAAGTTAAACAAATTGTCGTAGGGCCGTAATATTTTAGTATGATCTAGAAGACTATGGCATCTACCGTCAAAAAAATAATAATAAAAACCATCGAAAATTTTTTTTTAACACTTCGGCACGATTCCCAACCAATATCTTTCGAACGGTTTCGAAACGGCGGGCTAAAACGTGGACGAATTTTTTCACTTTTCTGCTATTTATAAAGAAACGTCTCGGCCGATCGTAGCACAAAAGTGACAAACGATAGTCCTCATCGTTAAATGGCTTTTAAATTTTTTAAATCGATCGAGCCGTTTTGAAGAAAACGGCGATTTACGTCAAAAAATCTTCAAAAACACACACACACACACATACTTTTTCCAAATTTGGTCTCATTCGATTCAGAATAGCTTGAAACGTCGAGAAAACATAAAATTATCGAATCGGATTTTTTTATGAAAACATAAACTTATCTTTCAGGAAGTTAAAACTAATCAGCACGATTCCCAAATGAAATATTTTGAAAGGTTTTTAAGTTTTCAAGATCAGTTCCGAATTTTTTTTTTTGCTAAAACTAGACGAATACATTTTTTTGTTTTTCTGTTAATTCTAAAGAAACTGGTCGACCGATTGGCGTGAAAATGTGATCAACCACGAGTCTTTATCGAGTTAAATCAAATAGCTAGAATTTGGTTCAGCTGTTTGTAGGATAACGTCAACAAAATATCAAATTTTGATTCAAATACGCATGCATATAAATTTATAAATACAAATATATACTTTTAACAATTTTTGTGTTAAACGATGTCGAGAAAATATAAAATTAAGAAATCGGATTTTCTAGGACGCTACAAATGACAAACAACAAAATACACCTTACATACAAAACTATACCTTATGTACCAAATAGACAAAGTATCAATCATAAAGAAATCTGGGTAATAAATGGAAGCTTTATATCGATTGATTAGACGAAGCTCGAAACTATCATCGAAAAGCAAAATGTATTCCATGAAGTAAAAGAACTTATTAATAAAGTAGCGATTAGCGCAATTTGTCGAACTGTAGAGATGCGCCAGAAAATATAATCATTAATTTCAAGGCTCCGTAAGAAATGAGATACTCATGCATAGACACAACAGATTGACTGAACATTTTAATAGCATAGAAAGGTAGTTATTAAATCAAATTTAAAACAAAAAGAGCACAAAAATCTTAATGGCCTAATTTAAGTATACTAATAAGCAAAATTCATTTTATGTTTTTCCTTTTTGCATCTTCACTGCATCATTGGACGTAGTTACAACAAATTATTATTTTATAACTATATTATATTTAACTATATATTTATATATATATATATATATATGTATAATATTTATATAAATGAAAGTATTATAACTAACTAAATTAGTTTCAAAGCTGTTAAACATGCTAAAACAAAATACTAATATTCTATGGTATGTAATAAAATGCACAATGACGTAGATGAAGAAACAGTTCAAGATGCAAATAATAGACACAACCCATATTTCAAATACATTATGATTTTAATTTCATAGATAGAAACAATCTTGACATAGTCCATAAATATAATACTGAATTGCAATACTGATAATGAAAAAGATGTTATAAATAATATAGAGATTCAATTTGATTGTAGTTAAGATTGAAAATATTAAAAATGTTAAAACTATGCAAAAACCAATATGATGTAAAACATTGAATAGACTAATGTGTAATAGGATATAGAAAATGTATTATGTAAATAATTAAGAAAAGAAGTATGATGGCTAAATGCCATCGAATCGATACCAAGAGAGTAGAGTGGAGCACAAACGTCCAATTTCACGTTGAGCAATTATATTGTGAAAACTAAACCAACCATCTGACTACATTCAAAAACTGTTTTTCAAACATTTGTTACCTGGTTCTTTTTACTCCATAGATAAAGAAAAAAGGACGGCCAAGTGGCAAACAGATTTAATGTGTCACTTTTAATTTTGAAGACATTTTGCAAAATAATAGCTACATTATTGTTCCAATGTAAAATATAAGTATCATGACTACAATTCTTACAGAGATAACACTGTATATAACCTTGATGTGGTATTTTCTCAGAAATAATCGGCAGCAAAGTTAGAATAACTATTTACTCAATTTATCTGTAGTAAAATTGATTTTTTATTTAATTTACTTTTTGTTTACTATTATTATTGTGTACATCTTTGCCAGGGTAAAGGTTCAGTTGGTTTTTTACCCCATCCACGTGTAAGCTTGTATAAAGATTATATGGTAAAAGCTGTTGAATGTAACTATTATCAATACATCTTATAAAACAATTAAATAACGTATACTTAAAAATTATATTAAGATTTCGAAAACTAAACGATATTGCTCACAACCTAAAAACTAACAATGAAACAAAATACTTTAGATATGAATTTTCAAACATTGCCGTTTATATCCCGATAGCAACGTCCAACGTCAAGGTGATGGTTGGTTATACATCTTTTTCCCTCTACTTTCAATTATTGCTCAATATATCGGTGGTGGTCATTTTTAACTGCGGACCTTTAAGCAACGCCCTACCCTAATTAAAAAAATAATTACAATATTTAAGCATTTAATTTACTAACTTAAATAATGCATCCATTCTAAAAAAAATTAAAGAAAATAAAAAAATACATTTATTTCTGTGATTAAGTTATTATGCAGAACTCATATTTGTACTATAAAATCGAAGGCCTGTTAACTTATATTTTCAAAACAATCACGTTTTCAACGAGCAATCTATTTTTGACAAGAGATTTAATTATATTTGTAGTTTTGACTTCGAAGTATAATTTCCGGAGTTATTGTAAGTGTTATGATTTGTAATCATGCGTGAATATTACAAGATGTACAAAAGTAATTATTTTATTAAGAAAGAACTTTGAATAGTTTATTTAAATCTGTAAGGTATCAAAATAAAAGTTTTGTTTTAAGAAAGTTCAACTAATACATATGGTTTTGTCAATAAATAAAATTAATAAAGTTATCACTAAGTTAAGCACTTTTTAAATTGGCTGAGCATATAATTCATTAATTTCAATAATGTCCAATAGAAAAGTAAAATTATTCATTACACCCTGTTGCATTTCCAATTTTTCTGTCACTTAATGAATGTAATTTTTATTTTTAAGTTAATATTTTTAATTGAAAATTTTTGCAACCGTACAAATAAATATGTAAACTATCTTTTGAATAAATAACATTGAATAATTTGATAATTAGATAGCCCATTAAAAATAAAATGCAACAACATTAAAAAGTCAACAATATAAATATTGGGATAGTTCTAATTTATCGAAACAAAACTCAAAATTGAGTAAATAAATACCTAAAATTAAAACATTTACTAGCTGTAAGTGGAATTCTGTCTTAAGGCAATTAAGGCATCGTGCCTTAAGGCAAATTGCTGGAACTTCCCGTACCAAAAATTATTATTTTTTTAAAAACGATTAACATTTTTGAAAAAAATTTACTTCGAAAAAATTAGATTTTTGAGAAACTATAAATTTGGCAAAAATTTACTTTTTTATGAAAAAAAAATTTTTTTTTTGAAAACAAAATTTTCTTGAAAACAAAAATGTTTCCTTAATTTTTACACATTTTGGAAATTCTGAACTTTTTTTCAAAGCAATCGTACTGCTTGAACTGCATAGAGACGAAATGTCAAAGCGCGCAAGTGCCGCGCCGCCGTCTGACGCATAAGCATTGGTACGGAACCCATAAAAATGTAAAAAAAAATTATACTTATTGTTAAAATCTCTATAAAATATCTGATAATTTGATGTGCATATGTCTAATGATCATTTTTAACCGCCGAATGGCATTTTATTTTACTTTTTTCATTAGATCTCCGAAACCGCTAGACCTGCCTTTATGAAAATTTGATTAATTTTTCATCTTGTCAATACAAGTGAAATGTTTTTTGAATTATTCAAATCGGACGCTCCGTTCTCTTAAAAACTGAGTTACCGTTTTCGGCACTTTTTGCCCCGTATCTTCGGAACGGTTAGACTAGCCTTCGCCAAAAACTAATCAGCACGTCTCCTTATCAATACGAATCGAATGTTTTTTGAATTATTCAAATCGGTTGATCCGTGTTCCCGAAATCGTCGACGAAAATTTGTATCCGCACATACATACACACACCTACATACATACATACATACATACATACATACATACACACATACACACACACACACACATACATCCATTTTTTCTAAGGTATGCCAAAATGTTCAGAAACCTCTGAAACGTAAAGATATATAAAAATTTTCATTTTCGATTTTTTTGCGATTACTTTAACTTGCCCTACGGGAAGTTAATAAAACAATTCAATAAGGTATTCTTAAAAATTATATAGAGGTCTCATAAACTAAACAACGACAGTTTTTTACAAGATTACATTAAATATGAAAAAAAATACATTCTATAAATTTACAACATGAATATTTATCTTCATTTGAAGATAACAAAACAATTATTAACTTCCCGTAGGGCAAGTTATAGTGATCGCAAAAAAATCGAAAATGAAAATTTTTATATATCTTTACGTTTCAGAGGTTTCTGAACATTTTGGCATACATTAGAAAAAATGGATGTATGTGTGTGTGTGTGTGTGTATGTATGTATGTATGTATGTACGTGTGTGTATGTATGTGCGGATACAAATTTTCGTCGACGATTTCGGGAACACGAATCAACCAATTTGAATAATTCAAAAAGCATTCGATTCGTATTGATAAGGAGACGTGCTGATTAGTTTTTGGCAAAGTCAGGTCTAGCCGTTCCGAAGATACGGGGCAAAAAGTGCCGAAAACGGTAACTCAGTTTTTAAGAGAACGGAGCGTCCGATTTTAATAATTCAAAAAACATTTGACTTGTATTGACAAGATGAATAATTGATCAAATTTTCATGAGGGCAGGTCTAGCGGTTTCGGAGATCTAACGAAAAAAGTAAAAAAAAATGCCATTTGGCGGTCAAAAATGGTCATTAGACATATGCACATCAAATTATCAGATATTTTATAGAGATTTTAACAATAAGTATAAATTTTGTTTGCATTCCTATGGGTTCCGTACCAATGTTTATTCTCTAGACGGCGACGCGGCGCTTACGCGCTTTGACATTTTGTCTCTATGCAGTTAAAGCAGTACGATTGCTTTGAAAAGAAGTTCAGATCTTCCAAAATATGCCAAAATAAGGAAAACATTATTTTTTCCAAAAAAAAATTAAAAAAAAAAAATTTAATTTTTTTTTTAAAAAAAATTTTTTTTTTCAAAAAAAAAGTAATTTTTTGTCCAATTTATAGTTTCTCACAAATCTTATTTTTTCGAAATAATTTTTTTTTTAAAAATCGTTTTTAAAAAAATAATAATTTTTGGTACGGGAAGTTCCAGCAATTTGCCTTAAGGCACGATGCCTTAATTGCCTTAAGACAGAATTCCACTTACAGCTAGTTTAAACTATAATAATTTCACGTAACTAGTACTTTAATCTGAATAATATTAATTATGCGGCAAAAAAACAACAACAGTGCTCACAACCTAAAAACAAACAACGATAAAACATACTTTTGCTATGGTTTTACAAACATAGCCGTTTATCTCTATAGGTGATGACTAGCTATACATCTTTTTCCCTCTACCTTCCTAGACCTTAATATAATTTTTAATTATACTTTCTTTAATTATTTTATCAGATATATTATTAATTTAGATTCAATTCATTATAAGTTGGATTCAACTGTTTTTTGATTTTTGATTTCAAAAATGATCAACTGAACCTTTATCTTGGCAAAGATGTAAACAATAACTAGCTGTAAGTGGAATTCTGTCTTCAGGCAATTAAGGCATCGTGCCTTAAGTCAAATTACTGGAACTTCCCGTACCAAAAATTATTATTTTTGTAAAAACAATTAACATTTTTGAAAAAAATTTACTTTGAAAAAATTAGATTTTTGAAAAACTATGAATTTGACAAAAAATTGATTTTTTTTGAAAAAAAAAAATTTTTTTTAATGCAAAATTTTTTTGAAAAAAAAAATGTTTTCTTCATTTTGACATATTTTGGAAATTCTGAACTTTTTTTCAAAGCAATCGTACTGCTTGAACTGCATAGAGACGAAATGTCAAAGCGCGCAAGTGCCGCGCCGCCGTCTAACGCATAAGCATTGGTACGGAACCCACAGAAATGTAAAAAAAATTATACTTATTGTTGAAATCTCTATAAAACATCTGATAATTTGATGTGCATATGTCTAATGATCATTTTTAACCGCCAAATGGCATTTTTTTTACTTTTTTCATTAGATCTCCGAAACCGCTAGACCTACCTTTATGAAAATTTGATCAATTCTTCATCTTGTCAATACAAGTAAAATGTTTTTTGAATTATTCAAATCGGACGCTCCGTTCTCTTAAAAACTGAGTTACCGTTTTCGGCACTTTTTGCCCCGTATCTTCGGAACGGCTAAACCTGCCTTCGCCAAAAACTAATCAACACGTCTCCTTATCAATACGAATCGAATGTTTTTTGAAATATTCAAATCGGTTGATCCGTGTTTCCTAAATCGTCGACAAAAATTTGTATCCGCACATACATACACACACGCACATACACACACACACATACATCCATTTTTTCTAAGGTATGCCAAAATGTTCAGAAGGTTTTGAAACGTAAAGATATATAAACAATTTCATTTTCGATTTTTTTGCGATTACTATAACTTGCCCTACGGGAAGTTTAAAAAATAGTAAATAAAAAAGTAAATTAAGTTGAAAAAAGCAATTTTATAAGAGACAAATTAAATCAATAGTTATTCAAATCCTGGTGATAAATATTTCTGACAAAATACCAGATCAAGGTTATATACAGTGTTATTTTTGTAAAAAATGTACCCATAAAATATATATATATATATATATATATATATATATATATATATATATTGCATTGGTTGAATATTTTAGCTATTATTTTGTAATTGTTTTTTTAAATTAAAGATAAGACTTTGTTTGCCTGATTTAAGAATCTGTTTGCCTCTTAGCTCTCCTATTTTATTATCGGGTAAAAAGGACCAGGTGACAAATTTTTGTAAAACAGAAAAAACATATTTCTACAATTAGCTAGGAGTTTTACTGAACATAGTCAGATACATGTTTGTTTGATATGTGTTATTTTTTGTAATCTAATTGGTTTGGTTTTCACAACGTAATTGCTCAAAATCAAATTGGACCTTTGTGCCTTATCGGAAGGCAAACTAAGGTTTCCAGTTATAATTATATTTTACATATTTCAAATTAGCATTTTTGACTTAACTTTTTCATAAACCTTCGTTTCAAAAGTATATCATAATTAATTAGTACTATCTGTGACAAAATACAAATATCTGGCTCAATGGCTAGTTTGTTTCGCTTAATCCGAATTAAGCCAGTAGAGTTCACTTCATTTCAATCGAATCAAATGACGCGATTTTAGTGATGCGAATCATTCGATCTGCTGATTCCAATTGCTGCCGAGAGGATTTTAATCCATCATTACATCTATATTATATTATAATTTTCAATTCGCATTCATAGAAAATTCATTATTTCGGTTTATGCAACAGATGCAGCTGTATTTGTTGTAAACAGTTCTCGAATAGATAATATAATAATTAATTTTGCGTATACTTCATTAAATAGAAAACTACGTAGAAAATATGAAACCATAAAATTCAAAAGTGCGATTTACTCGTGTGTTATCCGTCCATATATTGGCTGAAGAATTCTGGAATTGTGGAATGTTGATGGTTAATGACAGCTGTTATATTAATAATTTTTCTTAAATTGACAAAAATGTATAAACAAAAATTATTTATAATTATGTATTTTTCTGATTTATTCATTTGCGTTCTTTTATTGTTGTTTTTGATGCGTTGGAATATATAGCTCCTTATAGCTCTGTACTTTTATACAGTTTTTTTCATTTTTTACCGTATTTTTTAAAATGTATTATAGTATGTTTTGCATTATTTTTTTAAATGAAATTGAAAAGCTGAAGCGATATGCATATGTTATTGTGTGTCACGATTGTATTAATATTTTGAATTTTTGTTATGGCAGAGCTTGACGCTTGGCGAGCACCTGAACGGGTGCAGGGGTCAGCACCATGTGATCCCCCGAAGTGCAAACGCGAGCCGCCGGTACACCATGGAAACGGTGGATATATTAAATGCATCTTCAACCGCGTTGCCCACGCAAGGCTACCGCTATTCGATACCACAGATGGTCATCATTGCAATCGTCGCCAGTATCCTCAGCCTGTTGACGGTCATTGGCAATTGCATGGTGATGATATCGTTTAAAATCGACAAACAGCTGCAGACGATCTCCAATTACTTTTTATTTTCGCTGGCTGTGGCGGACTTTGCGATTGGCCTGATATCGATGCCCCTGTTTACGATAACGACGATCCTGGGATATTGGCCGCTCGGTCCACACATATGCGATACGTGGCTGGCGCTAGACTACCTGGCGTCCAATGCCTCCGTCCTGAACCTGCTGATCATCAGCTTCGACCGTTACTTCTCGGTCACGCGCCCGTTAACGTATCGCGCGAAACGGACCACCGGACGGGCGGCGGTCATGATTGCAAGCGCGTGGGGCATCAGCTTGCTCCTCTGGCCCCCTTGGATCTACAGCTGGCCGTACATCGAGGGGGAGAGAACAGTGCCTAATACAGAATGTTACATTCAGTTCATTGAAACAAATCATTACATCACCTTCGGGACGGCGATCGCCGCGTTCTATGTGCCGGTCACTGTCATGTGTATATTATATTTTAAAATTTGGCGGGAGACGAAGAAACGGCAAAAGGATCTGCCAAACCTGCAAGCCGGCAAGAAAGATAGTTCGAAACGATCCAATTCCAGGTACATTATATACACAATTTATCGCAATATATATATACATGCACACGCACATACACCCAGATATATATATATATATATATATATATATATATATATATATATATATATATATACCTATATACTTATTGCCTTTATGCAAATTCAAGTTTCTTCACTAACTATAAATACATGACTTTTACTTTACTTACTTTCAAAATTTGTTCATGTATTCAAATAGTTTTCATTGAACTTTTTGTAATTTCAAGTTTCTTACCAATTAATGAAAATTATTATATATTACTTGCACATATAACTTATGTCAAATAACGATTTTAATTTTAGAACTATCACTTTAATAGTATCACAATTTTACACAATCTTTGAAAAACTTGAATTGCTGTATATTGAATTTCTATTTTAATTAATTATTAGTAATTTTCGAAAAATTATTGAACGAATTTTATTTTTAAAACAACAATTTCAAACTTATCTGATTTTAAAAAATACAAGAATCAGCAAACGCAGTTTAGTTGTAAGATATTTTAGCAATTGTTCTTAATGACATAGGAATGCCATACAGAATTAGTTGTCAGTTTCGGAAAAAATAGAACTTGTTACGTACACTTGCTGAAAGCGTCCACTAGTCGGGAAAAGATTATGTAATAAAATAATAAAATATAATAATAAATTATAAGTAGTAAAAAATGATTCAAAATCGATCATTATATTAAAACAGCGCAAAAAGAAATGCAGTTTCTTATAATTTCAACCTTATTATTATCGAGTATCGCCAATTCTCGACTTTTATTAACAAGAACGTGCCGGTCATATACTAAAATTGCTTCAGCTTCTTCCCGGCTGTAAACATGGCTATAAAATGATTTATTACATCTAAAAAACGAATTTAATTAGAGACAATTTTCCACAACGACTATGTAAAGGTAAACTGTGCAAGATAATTAATTGATTAGTAAAATAATCCGCGGGTTGAAATAAGTGGTCGATGCAAATTCATTAATTAAAACTAATACAACTGACACAAATAGGAATTCAAACTTTTTATGTTTATTTAAATATCAATATATTTGTTTTAGCTAATTTCCAGGACTTTACAAATTATAAACTGAAGTGCAAAAACAATAAACTAGAACAAATGCGGAAATGAACCCAGAGAGTTTATATCTTTTGTCGAAAAATACAATCGAAATTTTAAATTCACATTTCATTTATTAAATTTATCATTTAAATAGATATGAAACCGATTTCGGTTTTTTGTATTTTCGGTTTACCAAGTAATCAAAACCGGTTAAATTTTAAATTTATATAACCTTTTACTTTTAATTTAAAATTCTAGATTTTAGACATTTGAAAAGTAGTTTCAATCTCAATTTTTAAAGCTTACGATATTTGAAACGTTTGATTTTTAAAGCATTTTATATTAAATTACGATTACGTATAATCATTTTCACGATAATTTTTTGAAATCTATATTTTGTTTATCATAAGTTTCTTTTGCAATATACTTTGAATAATAATTAAAAGTTAAAAAAACATTTAAATCTTGTAACTGTATACTTAGTCTCGCGTCATTAGAATCATTTTGAAACTTCAAGTAGTTTCAAAATAACTTTGAAGATGGAATACATTCCAATTAATAATTCTTTAGATATTTTTTGGTTCAATGCTTTATATTGTTCGATTGTTATGTACGTGCAAAAATCAAAATTCTGAATAAAAAAACTATTCAGATCAGAAATAAAATTCCATATATTTGTAAAATAACTCATCTCTTCCACATACATTGCATATCGTTGTTATTTGTGCATATACGTGCACAATAAATGCGAACCATGAACATCAACATGAAAATTCCAAAGCCGAACAGGTTTCTCTATCAAGTAATTGAAAAGCTTTGGTTCTAACCGCAAGTTTTAATGACATATATGTTTACTTATTAGTTTCATAATGATATAGCTTATGTTTATCCTAATATTTATAAGTCTTCAGTGCACATGTGTATATACATACTTTTCCTTCCATTGTAGCGATGAAGCGACGCATGTAAATCATACCGGGGAATGGGCGAGGCCGCGCAGCGAGTCGGCGGGCGACCCTGACGACGGCTGCGGGAACACGACCGACTCGGGAGGAACGTACGTCAAACGCACGGGGGTGAGTGCATACGCATTTATTAACACGTACCGAGGCGTAGATTCGATCGAATATCGATAATATTAAAAAATATATCTATTATCGGCGCTAACATCGTAATGTGTATGTTAAGATTAAGAGCAGTGCTTTTTTACTTTCAAATTGGTCAAAGTATTAACATAACAATAAGGTGACCATATTTTTTAATACAATCAAAATCAGTTTTTTAAAATGAATAGATTTTTATCATAATTACTGACTTTTAATAGGACTTTATTATTCCATTATGTGTTAATATAACTTATATCACATCTTATATTCTTTTATCTGTATTTTTTTTCTTTTAAGCCTTGTATAAAATTCATTTTAATTTTCTTCATAATTAACTCATTGTTAGTAAAAAATAATCATTTGTATCAGGCAGTTATAAAGTTCGTTTTCATAATTTTTGCTAATTTTCGTAAAATTGAAAACGAAAGTTGGAAATTATTAACGTGACATGTTATTTAACGCTCCTATGAAATTTTGTATTCGGCAATTTTTTTATTCATAATGTATTGTTTCATATAAGCTCGTTGCATATATCATTTTCACATAATAGTTTGTCAAATATCTCCCTTCCGCCTTTTTGTATTATAAACCATACAAAAAAGCGGAAGGGAGATATTTGACAACTTAATATTTGATGGGTAATTATAATTTTATTATCAAGTAAGAGCGAAAATTCAATTTAAACCTTTAAATAAAAGCTTTAACTCTAGTACAAATATTGCTTTTAGAAAATCCGGGACACTATGTGGGAATCCGGGACTGCCCCGGCTAAACCGGGACGTATGGTCATCTTATTATTAAAGAACAATTCTTCTGAAATACCTCCTAAATTTTAACGACATTTAACAAGCTTCCAACTTTATTTATTATGATTAAATTCACTAATGAAGCTAGGACTGTTTGTTCTTGAAATCGCAAATAAAATTTCAGAGATATAATAACGTTTCAAAACCTTCTAATCTGAAAAAAGTGACGTATGTGTGTATTGTGCTATATTTTTTCTGCCACATTTTTCGGCGAATGAAAATACCATTTTGAAAGAGAGTTAGTTTTTAGAAAATTATTTCAGAGATAAGGAAAAAGTGCAAAACAATTTCAGAGATAAGGAAAAAGCTTATACATGGGTGAGGTAAAAAGAACTAACTGAACCCTTACCCTGGTAACAAACAATAAAAAATAGTAAATAAAAAAGTAAATCAAATTAAAAAAAGCATTTTTTTGGATATAAGTTTAAAAAATAGTCATTCCAACTCTGCTTATAAATATTTCTTATGAAATAATAATTCAAGGTTATATACAGCTATTATTTCGTAAAAACCCTTTAAAATTAAAATTAAAACATTGGACCTGTATGCCTCCTGGCCGTCCCATTTTACCCCGTCCAGGGATAAAAAGAACCAGGTGTGGCAAATTTTTGAAAGACAGCAAAAAATTTATTTCTGCAATTTCTACATGATATATATATATATATATATATATATATATATATATATATATATATTAGTCTTGAGATATAAGGCTAATGATTAAAATTATTATTATTCAGTAGTAATATTGAAAATTCAATTACAGTTAGCGTTATTTCTGTGGTACGCCTCATGCGGAGGAGTTCGCGAGTGGTGCGTAGCTTGGTGGCACTCAGGCAGAGAGGAATACTATGAACCAGATCCGGAAGAACCGTCAGATCCTGGATACGCGACTCCGGTCTCTATCGAGACGCCGTTGCAGAGCTCAGTGTCGAGATGCACTTCCCTGAATGTGATACGCGACCCATACATGACGACAACGGAAGGGCGAACCTCGCCGCTGCCGCCGACTTACCTCTCTCACGCCTCGTCGCCGCCAACTACTCAAGATTCGGTTTACACCATCCTGATCAGGCTCCCCGGGGACGCAGACAAAGACGGACAAGATCGCACGCCTTCCATTAAAATGATATCCGAAGATATACCTCTAGCTATAGCTCATAAAGCTTGTTCATTAAAAGTCGATATGCAATTAGATCCATTATCAAGGAGAGCTTCGCATGCCTCACACATGCGTATTCCGCTCAATGCGAAAATCATTCCGAAACAGTTAGCTGAGAAACCGGTTGCAATAAGCGCACAAGCTAGACAGCAGGCCAAAAAGAAGAAAAAAACGCAAGAGAAAAAACAAGAAACAAAAGCAGCGAAAACTCTTTCAGCCATATTATTATCATTCATCATTACATGGACACCTTATAATATATTAGTGTTGTTAAAACCATTAACGGCTTGTACCGGGTGCATACCTCAAGAACTTTGGGACTTTTTCTATGCATTGTGTTACATTAACTCGACTATAAATCCCATGTGTTATGCATTATGCAATGCTTCGTTTAGACGTACATACGTACGAATTCTCACGTGCAAGTGGCATAATCGAAATCGTGAAGCCATGACCAGAGGCGTTTACAATTAAAAAAAATTGTACAAATTATTTTTTATTGTATTTACTTTAATTATTAATAATCGTTCTCACATATATGTAAATATTTATACCAAGATTATCGTATTGTGTATCATGTACAATATAGTATTCGAGCAGTGCTAGATGTTAATTTGTATCGACGTTTACTGTATCAACTCGATTGGTGTTGTAGTCGCCATATAGGGGCTGTGTTAGAATATATTTCCGCAAAAATGTAAAAAATAACCGTAACTTCAAACTATTAATATTAAGAATCCAAACGAACGAAACCTTTCCAAATCCCCTTCCCATTGAATGCAAATGTGTTTCTCAAACAAATTGTACATATTGCGAATTATTAGTATTTGATACTCCAGCGTGCTCAACTCTCAACTTCAATCATTTCACAGAGGGACAACTACTTGATCGCTGCGACATAGTGTTCCCTTAATATAATGTGAATAAAAAGTTGATAATATTAAAGCATAACAATATGAATGTTTCTTATATACATATATACTTTTAATTATATTATAATTCAATGTAATTTTGTAGAAAAATACATATTATGTGGTAAATTGTTTTGTATCATTAACTATTTGGATATTTCATTATATAAAGTTGATTTTGCAGTTTTAAAAAACTTCTTTCTGAGAAAAACTTGGTCTTCAAATCACAAATCGCATTCCTCTATGTTAATAGTTAACGTGCCTCATCTTTATCTAAATAAGCTTACACCCATGCCTTCGACATAACCATCTTAACAAATCTGACTGTTCAATAATTCTACTTCTGAAACTAACAAACTTAGTTATATATTTCAATCGAAAACCGAAATCATAACTGTTGGATATCAAGCTGCCTGATATTTAACCTGAGAATATCCATCTAATCGAAAATTTTTACGGTGCCCATTTAATAGAATCAAATTATTGTTTTATGGTAAAATATATAGGATATCTCCAGTATTAGTATTATATACTATGTTAATAACATTTATTATAAAAGAAAAATCAATTATTTTTGCTGTTATTTTAAAATACAAAATTCAGGTACAGGATATACTTATACAGGACATACATATTCAAAAATCCATATTTACGTCAAATTCATTACTTAATCTTTTTGGCAAAAATTTATTCATAGCATATAACAACAACAACGGTATTTGTAAATTGATGTGAGGCTACATTGTTAACATCCCGTAGGGTAATTAATTTCCAGTGTAAGTTATAGTGATCGCAAAAAATCTAGAATAAAAATGTTTATATATTTTTACGTTTTCAAGATTTCAGAACATTTTGGCAAAAAATGGATGTATGTGTGTGTGTGCGAATACAAATTTTCGTTGATGATTTCGGGAACACGGTTCAACCGATTTGAATGATTCAAAAAACATACGACTTTTATTGACAAGGAGATTCAACATTTTACTTGTATTGACGAAATAAACAAATAATATTTTTTTGGAAGGCATGTCTATAGGTTTCGGAGATCGAGTAAAAGAAGTAAAAAAAGACGGTCAGAACTGATTATTAAACATATGCACATCAAATTATCAGATATTTTATAGAGATTTTGATAATAACTACAAAATTTGTTTGCATTTCTATGGGTTCCGTACTAATGATTAACCGTTAGACTACGACGCGGCGCTTACGCGCTTCGATAGTTCTTCTCCAATATATATAATTGATATATATATATATATATATATATATATATATACAGTGGTACCCCGACTTACGAGTGTTTCGAGATATGAATCGCTAAAGGAGCGATTCCTTGCTTAGACATATGAGCATTCAGCGTGTAAAAATTTTCTGGAAAAATGTTAATGGCAAATAAAAACATAAAAAAATTTGTCAGTTGTTACAATGACTTTACTACCATAGAAATATTTCGGCTGTTTTATGATTGTAAATTATTTTAGCTATTTAAATTTATTTAATATATTATATTGATACAATTAATAATATTAATTGTATAGTAACGATTTACTCTCGCACATATTTCGAGAATTATTTTAACGTTTGTAATTTTAACTACACATTAATAGTGATTGTACAGTTATTATATATGTTAAGTTCGCGTTTGCTTTTTGTACATTCACAAAATATTTTTTACTTTTATAACCATGGGTATGAAGAAAAAGACCAAGTCTATTGAATTAAGGCGTGAAATTATTGAAAAATATAGGGATAGCGAGTGTAACACATCATAGATATTATGTATTGTGTTTAAACAGAAGTAGTTGTAAAGGGTATAACTTCCGCTAAGGGCCTTACAATAATTTAAAAGCAGCTTTCTGATCTCTAAAAGTTTGTGGACAAAATTCACCCCGAAAAAGTTGCAAGAGTTTGAGCATGAAATTTGTTTAACAAAGTACTTAACTCATTTCCGTCATATCATAAAAAACATAGAAAAAAACAATAATTAAATTAATAAATAGGTAATTTATTTTAATATTCAAAAATCTTAGCAGAAACTACAGTACTGGTACAAATTAAGAGCTTTTCAATGCTTCATATACAAACTTCAAATAATCCATTCTTAAAAACCAAGCTTAAATAAATTATCTACTTCTATTTTTAGTATTCAATGCAAGATGATAAAATATCTTCGGACATTAAAATTACTTCCGTGGCTGATTGCTTCACAAATAATATTGAAATAAAAAGAAGAATTTGTTCGTTACTCACCTAGGTCTGACATTTGTACAATCATTGACAATTTGTTTGACATCAATTTTTCACTATATATTTTATTATGCAATATCATTAAATCATACATTATAATTAATTATTGAATTCTAATTATCAATATCTCTTAATTGCGTTTGATGCATTAGTTAAATTACTCTTAGAAAAAGCTGTCAAATTTTCTAGAAAGGCACCGGTCTAACTGCTATATCAACTTGACGTTAAAAATAATAAATTTGCGTTGGCCAACGTAGTGCTGCGCTCTGTTGCCACCAAATGGAACAAAAAGTTTTTAAATAAAATCTTAATATTTGAAGGCATGTTATTCGAAATTAACTTCAGATTGTGAGGTTCATATAATAGCAACATAAAAAAGTTTATAAAGTAAAGTGGCCTAGACAATGTAATAATATGGTAAAGTGGCTTTCAAAGCACTGTCAACCCCTCTATAATGCGGTAAAAATCCATATTACGCAGAGCTGAAATCGCAACAGCCCTCTAAAAACGCGGTTTCCGTTGAACAGGCGTTCCCCCGAAGTTTCTTAGTCGAAGGTAAATAATTACAACTAGTATTGATACAATTTTATAATACCTGAATTCAAGGCTTTGCTATACATTACAAATCTCAATAATAATAATTATTTTCTAATAATTATAAGAATTTAAAATTTAGCATTAAGTATGCAATATAATAATGTGAAATACGAAAAGACCCTGAAAAATATAGTATAAGCTAACGTAGTTGTTTCAAGATATTTCATTATCATTTACACAATGACCAAAGTATTTTCACATATTACCCCCTACAATAATAAGAATTGTACAAAAACACATTTTAAACGTATATAAATAATTTTATTTCAAGGATTCATGCATAGCATATATAAATAATTTTAAAAATATATAATTTACCCCATACCTTTAACATACATTTTAATTAATATCTAAATAAAATTTATGTAAATATTCAATAATTTTAAATGATATAAAATCTAATCATCCGATATATATTTGAGGGCATGATTATTAATAATTAACAAGTATACAGTAAATATATTCATTTCGACATAGCATCTAATAATTGCTTCTATATTTTTTACATTCTTCTTCGAGATGTGAAACACTATGATCAATTGTTGATTGTGTTTCTCAAGATCATGCAAAGTTGTAAGAATCTGAGTTTCACGTTCTTTTCTCAGCATTCGTGATCTTCTAGATGCTTCGTTATTTTTATTTCTTAATTCTCTGTATTTAAAATCATCTTCAGTTTCTCCAGGAAAGAATTCCACTTTTATAGAAGACCCCGGAAGTTTAGGTGGGCGCCCTCTTTTCTCTTGCTTTTTCTTGGCTTTTAAAGTTGTTGACAGGTGCGACTCAATAGATAAGTTATGTCGATGTTTAGATTTTTTATTATTAGCCTTAATGCACAAAAATTGTTAACTGGTACATGTTTAGTTGCATCACTTGAAACTGAGCTAATGCTTGTAGTATCGTTCTGCAATAAAAAAAATTATATAGTTAGAGATATATAGATTTAAATTTTATGTGATTTTCAATAGCATAATATTCATAATTATGTATGAAACAAATAAAGACAAAAAAATTAGCAGAATGAAATAAGAATTACTTACATCTATGTAGGAAAGCAGGTTGAAATCACTTTCCAATGACATGGCATTGGTCGATGACATCAGGAGTGTTAACTAAACAATCTAACTCTCCGTACCAATTTTATATTCAACAAGGTTTACTTGAATCAATTAGGAAAATCTAGACAAAAGACAATTATCACTTGCTGTAATGGTTTCTAATTTATCACTTTCAAGTATGTCATTAGATATAAGCTGAGATCAATAGACTGCTCCCAAACACTTCATCTGAGGATTATAAGGTCTGGAGATTCTAAATTTCGATAGTAGTGTCGGATCTGTTATTAATGAGTGAAAATTGTCCATTGGATCAACAACAGTGTAAGTGTCAAAGAATAT
>NW_020538040.1:132508441-132559933 GCF_003426905.1 Ctenocephalides felis
TTTTTTTTATATTGTTTTATTAATTAGTATAACTTTATTATTAATTTAGTATAACTTCATTTCGTTATTTATTAATACTATTTAACATGGCAGATGAAATTGAGACTTTTATTAGAATTTGAAAACTAAAAACAATCAAAAATAATATTTTTTGTTCTGATATACTATATACTATATATATACTGTTACTATACTATATACTATATACTATAAAATATTAATTAATTGAAATGTAAATAACCTAATAAATAATAATTTTACTTTACATACTTCATTCAAATAATAATAAGAGCGGCAAATAATATTACTTTTTACTGCTTATAAATATAAATAAATATAAAATAAATAAATGCTTTGAATATTTATGCTTTGTTTAGTTATTTTTCATTTTTTTAGTTATTTTCCATATATACACTTATAAATTATTAATAATATAATTAGTTAGTAGTTATAGTTAATAGTTATAGTAGTTAGTTTACTGGAAAGATAAATAACAATAAAATATAATATAATAATAATTCAAATGTTATATACAATTATACATTTGTACATACAGGGCCGGTCCTGGGGTCGTCAGCGCCTGCATGCAAGATTTGCTCTTGCGCCCCCCCCTCCAATAATTTTAACTGTTTTAAAAGTTTATCATTAAAAGTATATAAATATTTACGTACATTTTTTCAATTAATTATTAATCGTAATAAAAAATTAGATAAAATTTAAAAGCGTATAAAATACATACATTTTAAATTTATTTAGAAATCTAGGCAATTCGCGGTTGATCGTAATCAAACATTTTTAAATTTTCAAGTGTTTCTATCATATGTGTAATATAAATGTTTGGGTTTTAAACATTAATAACATTTGAGCATATTACTTATTTATTATGCGATTTATTCTATTAAGTAAATCGAGCCAAAAGAGCAAAAAAACTAGCCTTTCATTTTTGAACATAACACATCATATTACACGCAGGATTTTTTAAATTTTATTTCAATTTATTTTTTCAGTATTTACAATATCCAAAAGTGCATCGTAAACTTCTCCTTATTGATATCGTAAGGGCCGAATTGATTCATCTTTACATTCCGATCAGATTCAGAGAATCAGATTGTTGTTAAATTTTTAACGTATTTTAAAAGTATTGACCAAAGATCAGTAAAAGATGCAAAGAAATTACATATTTCCTGAATATCGAAAAAAAAAACTGATTCAACTTGTATATGTATTATTTTTAAATAGTTAATAAATAAATTTAGAGCATAGGCACCACTAGGTATGAAAAAAGCTCAACAATTTTTGTTCCAAAGTCATTTAAGTTACAATTCAATTTCTCGAAATAAACAATTCATTTTCTAAACACTGACTCCCGAATTTTCATTTTCTTTATTATAATTAGTATATATTTCTTTAACAAGTTCCGTTTCAAATAAATCAGCTCGCAATTTTTCATCAATAACGCCCAATAATTAATTTAAATTTTTGTAGGTTTGCGCTTAGGTGATGAACCCTAGATCATTTTTTTTCGATTTTACGTTAATTTCAAACGAAGAAAAAATTTAATTAGTATATTAAACAATAAACAGAACAATAATTTACAAATTTGCAGAGTAATGAATTGTTTCTACTGATATCACATTGCAAACTGAATATGCTTTTTGTGTCCCCGTATTCATAGAAGTTAGATTGTTTATTATAACCTATAAAGTATTCTAGATTTTATATTTAAAAAAAATGTTATTAATATATTATAAATTTCATTTCCAAATCTCGTTTTGGCGTGCGCCAAATTCCCTAAAAATTTTCCAATTCCCTAAGGCGTGCGCCCGATTTTTTGCATGCATCGCATGCAAGGCAGAACCGGCCCTGTGTACATATTTAGATAATGTGTAAGTCAAATTCAATTCGAAGACAACGTCTGTGAGATGAAACACAACCTTATTCAATAAGTCTTTACCACTTTTGTATATTGTTCATTTCTCCACATGACCTTTCAAACTTTTGGAGATGTCTGCTTCCAAACGTTCATTCCCTGCATCTTTTTCATAGCATTGTTTTTCCAGAATGGGTCAGATTGTTTGTAAAGATCTAGGATGGTTCCTTTTCTAACTATCATCGCATTTTATCTTCTTTATATACATAATTTTATTAATTTTCCAGGCTCGCTCATAGGCAAATGGCATCTGAATGCAGTAGTGACATCGGTTTTCACTTGGAAATATTGTTAGCAATATGTTTTCAAGTGAAAATGGCTCTTACCTGGGATTGCTTACTCGGAATTGCTGCAAAATTTACACGTTTTTGCAAAAAACCTGAACTGATTTTGAAGATTCCAAAACCGTTCGTAAAACGTCAGTCGAAGGTCGTACTTAGTTTTCGATGAAGATCGGTGAAGCGTTTTTTTAAAGGAGTAAAAAACCCACCACCATTATTTCAAATGCAAGTAAACTTTAGTATTTTTTAACAATATCATTTTTAATGTGAACGGCAAAAGACGTGTAACCATCGCCTTAAACCTAGAGTATTTTTTTTCGTGGTTAGTTCTATTGGTTCTTTCGATTTTGATATTTTAATATAATTTTTAAGTACATGTTATCTAATTGTTTTGTGAAGTGTGCTATTATTATTGAGCTAGATTTCTTTTATTCTTTATATAACCTCTATAAAAGCTTACCAAAGGGACCAACTAAACCAAAGGTGTAATGGTGTAAACAACAATAATAAGAAATTCGTAAATAAAACAGTAAAATAAGTTAAAAAAGACAATTTGACAAGAGATATCATAAATTAATAGTTACTCCTACTCTAATGATATTTTTTCTGGCGAAGGTTGTATATGAAGTATTTGTATATTAAAGAGTAATGACCTTAATAATTGTATTTCAATAAACAATGAATTTCAAAAGCAAGATTTATGATAGTAGTATGTGCTGAAGAAGATTTTAGTTTATTATATTTGACATTATTTGTTTAAGTTTTAATGTTTAAGTTTGTTGTTCAACTTAATATTGGGTTGTTTGAAAAGTAACTACGTTTTTTATAGACATTTTGGCCATTGGCCCATAATTTTCGTGAAATAAACATATACTTTAATAAATTATGTTGTGACAGTTTTTATCGAACATCTTTTGTCATATTTCTGAGATCATAAATTTTTTGGTCGTTATTGGCAAAAAAACTGATCAAAGTGCTTTTTGACATGCTGGTTTGAGCCTAATTTTTTTCAGTTGCCGGAACCAATATTGGTCCGACGATGGCGGGTCTGGAGAATATGATTAATGTGTCGTTGGATCCCATTCAAGCTTCAAAAGCTTCTGGCAATTGACCAATGTAAGGTGTCTTGCATCGTCTTGATGCAGGACTACGCCTTGCTTGTGGGTTAATTCTGATCTTCTCTATTGAAGAATATCATTTAGTTTATCCAGCTGATGATATAAGGCATTCGAATTAATCGTTCTGTTATCCTAAAAAAACTGAAAAATGAACAACTCCTTTAAAGCCTTACCAAACACACTGCATCCCCTTTTTCTGGCAAATTTCAGCTTTGCACCTGTTTTGAGCAGGTTCTTCTTCTTTCAGCGAATTGTTTCATGGGCAATTGCGTGTATTGTATTCTTTACATCCCATTCGACATTACTAGTAACAATTCGCTTCAAAACCTGATAATTTTCAGGACTGTTCAGAGGCGAATCGCGGACGTCTTTCTATGAGAACTATACATTGAGTGGTCATGAACTGATAAATTTGATAAATTTTAACTCAATGAGATGTCATGTATTGTTATTCGCCAGTTTGCGTTACTAATGCCTTTTTCGTATCTTTATCAGCTTCAACCGTACTTCTTGGACGTGGTGCATCTTGGACATCAAAATACCAGAATTGAAATTTAGGAAACCAATTTTGGCACTGTCGTACTAATATCACCGCATTTCCATACCCATCGGTTGATTTCATTTTGACTTAAACAATATATTTACCTTTTCTATAGCAAAAAAGTAAAATATGTCGAAAATGCTGGTTAATTCTTTCCGTTTTCAAAGTGGCATCCAAAAACTACTGCATGCAATTGATTAGGTTTTTTAAACACAAGCCTAAAATATAACTTTCCAAATCATATAATAATTATAGGGCTTAAGTGTGTTGTTAGGCTCAAAAAATATAGTTAAATTCTGGTGGTAAAAAAACAAAGTGACTTTTCGAACAACCCTATAATTTAAATGCATCGCATTATTGATGAAATAATGCAGCTATCGTTACGTAAAATCTGGCCTGGCTGTCACCAAGATGACACATTTTTGAAAAATAGCAAGAAAACATATTTCTCCAATGGTTAATTTACTGATTTTACTGAATATATTTTAATAGTTGTTAATTTGATATGTGTTATTCATAGTTGGCTAGGTTTTCACACTATGATTAGTAAAAATCAAATTGGAAATATATATATATATATATATATATATATATATATATAACAGTAAGTTCTTCAAGGGCAATACATCAAATAAAAGACAAAGATTTAAAAGTTAATCTTTAACTTTTCCAAACTTTTCCATATATATATTACAAACTCACGATCAGTCAAATCAGTAAAAATTTTAGTGCGACATCTACCTGCTGGAGATGAGTACTATAATTTTGGTTCTGATATATTATGCACAAACCCCACTTTTTGCAGGAGTCTCTTGGCGTTTAAAATGATTTATAAGTTTATTTTTTACCTATAACTATGATAACCAAACCAACTACAACAGAGCTAACTAACACATATCAAACGAACAACTTTCGATCTATGTTCAGTAAAATTTCCAGCTAAAATTCGTCATCTGGTTATTTAAAAATAAAAGTAAATACGTTTGTTATGAATATTGATACATGAGTGTTCATCTCCTGATAGATATGTCGCCAGAATTAAAGTGATGACCAATTATACATCTATAGTCTGCTACTTTAGAATAGTATCGTTAAAAAATTCTATACTATAATTTTTTGATGGTGCGAGTTTTTACCCATTGACCTTTAAGCCCCGCTTTACCCTATATTTTATTTCGACGCATTGAAAGTAAAATAATCAAATATGTTTTAGTTGACCAGCACATGGAATCAAATAACCAGGAAAAGGAACACGAGTATAAGTATAATGTCATATCGTAATTATTTATTTGCTCTAGTTTCGTAGTTATTTCGAAAATAATTTAAAACATTATAAATATAATATATATTTAATGAAAGATTATTTTGTAAATATAAATAACAAATAATAGATTATTATAAATAAATACTGTAACTTTGTCTAATATTTATAAGAATTATATAAACTGAATTGCAAAGTTAAAATTATTTATTTAAAGCATATAAGTGAGCTTTAAAACTTTAGCAAGAATTACAGTTGAAATCTGAATTATTTTCGATATACAAAAAAAAATTTTTGGAAAATTTTTTTTTCAAAGGCAATTGTTTCGTCAACAAGCGAAAAGTTTTTTGAATCATTCAAATCGGATGCTTATTTTTTTCAAAAACTACAATTTGTTGTGCGTTTAGATCCGTATTTTCAAAAACGGCTGGACCTGCCTTCGCTTAGTACTAATCACCACTTCTCCCCATCATTATGAATTGAATGTTTTTCAGATCATTCAAATCGGATGCTCCGTTCTCTCAAAATCTCGATTTCTATTTTTTGCACTCTTTGCTCTGTATACTTGTAACGGCTGAACCTGCTGAACATACATACACACACACATGAACACACATCCATTTTTTCTGAGGTATGCCAAAATGTTCAGAAACCTTCAAAACGTAAAGAAATGTAAACATTTCAATTTCGATTTTTGGACGATTACAAACACTTACATTACGGGTAGTTAATAAACTCGGAATCATTGTCAAATAATTATAGCTTATATTTTTTCAATTTAAAAACCATATCTGATATATCTAGGTATTTACGGAAAGTGCTATAGTCAGCGCCTAATCATACTAACATGAGCATCGTTGGCTGTAGAGGCGAAGTACACGTACAACTTACAGAACAGAAGTTCTAATTTGCGTACGGCTGCGGTCAAACCTGGATTCACAGAATATTTAAATGTAGATTACTATTTTATATTCAGTCTTCAGGATATGTAATATGTACAACATAATATTTCAGCTTCTAACTTTTTTCAGACATTAAACTGTATCGCCGTTTTCGGTACAAGGCAGAGTACACCACCTCAGAAGGCAAAACGAAGAATTGGTCACGTAATGCTATAGAACTGTACGTCGATATGACTCATCAATCGCCTTCGTTGATCATGATATATGGATATTTGTAAGCTGGTTGATTGTCGCAGGACTTTTTCATTTAATTGTTTTACGGATGAATCAGTAATCCTCCGCATTTCCTAAATTCTACACTCTACTGCATCGGTGACATTACATATACTTGTTCACACAAAAAATATTCTTCGTACTCGTGGATTAGATTCATATGATATAAAATAAAGTAACCCTTACATTTATCTTCTTCGTTCTGGTCGCTATCGTTTTCGCCTGATGATAGGTTCTGGACAACTTCCATGCTCCATATCTGTGCCTCCGATGATGTATAAACCAGTTACAAAGATTCATCTGATAATAAATATTATCAGATTCACCTGAGAAATAAATATTATTTCTCATTTCACTTTAGACCTTTGTTAAAGTGAAGTTAAACACAATAACTCAATTAACTTTTTTAATTGGTGGTAATCTTTTATGTTGGACTATTAATTTAAAAAATCTCCAAAAATGTTGAAGAAATATAAAATACTATTTTAAATTAAAATAGCAATATATGACCTATTAATTAACTTTTAATTCTGTTAAATTTTTTTCAAAAACCTTGTTTATCTTTTAATTGTATATAAAAAGGTTAGGAACAGACTTTAGGTTTACGCACAATACCATACACACAGTTATGGCAATTATAACAACATAGTATTATAAAAGCAAAAATTGTCTAGTCTTCGAAAAATCTTTTTTAAATTATGAAATAAATAAAATACAGTTCTATATTAAAAACCCTCAACTAGATTATCATAAAGCTTTAAAAAGAGTTTTAAACATCAGGCGAGAGACATTATATTCTGAATATAGGGTAGAGCGGGCGATTGGCTAGTAAAATGGCCCACCATTATTCCTTCAAAAACTATTATATTATGGTATTTTTTAACAATTACATTTTAATGTAGGGTATAAATATTTTATAAATCATCGCCTTATAATCGGGGATTTATAATGGGGGGGAACGAGATACGGTTCACGGTTGTGTCACTTTTTTGATCAGCCATAATTTTGTTAATTTACCAGTTAGCTAGAAGAAAAATAAATTAAATGGTTATCTATGCAGCATTTCCTCGTATTTCAATTATCATTTAATTTACTTTTCTTTCTGCTAACTGATATATTAACAAAATTATTGCTGATCAAAAAAAGTACCCAGTCTCACCTACCGTCCTGGACTCTTTTACTCTTTGTTTATTCCTGCATAAAAATTTAATATTAAGTAATTTGTTCAAAATATTCAATATGTAAATGTTTATGTCGACTTATATGTTGAACAATATTAAAATTGATATGTTATTGTATGAGTGTAGTAACTAAGGTATATTTTGCAGAAATCAATAAGTTATATGTTTACACGTGCCTATATCAGAGAGGCGCCAATGAATGTTTATCAAGCATCGTTATATTGTCTCCATAAAAATATATTTGTCTTTTACGTCAACATTTTAAATAAATATCATAATCCGTTTATTTACTGAAGTTCAAGTTGTGTTATAAAGGTATCTATACACATTATTTATTATTTTATATTGCATTAAACATTAAACAGTTGTTCATGAAGAAAAATAAAACAAAAAAAAAACAGAAAAATATAATTCTTAAGGGTTTGTAAAGTTAAAACTAAATTATATTGCTAGATCTTTTTTCATTCTTCCATTTTATAATCAAATTAATAGTTTCCTAGCAATTAGGTTGTTCAGTCTACTATCTACGAGGTGTGTTCAAAAAGTACCCGGAATTACTAATAATTAAATTTCGCGGGTCTGGAGTGTCTGATTGTCAAAATTTTTTTTTTATTGTGTTGGTATACATGCCCCTAAAGTATGATGAAATTTTCAGCTATATTCACTGTTTACTTTGTCTGTGGTAGTCGCTAAGGTTCGACGTGTTTTTCTGAGCTCGGCGATTTTTACAATGGAAGAATTGAAAAGTCAAAGAATTTGTATTAAATTTTGCGTAAAAAATGAAATAAAGTGTTGCAAAGTGCAAAAATTCACCAGATATGGCTCCGTGTGACTTTTTCCTATTCCCAAAGTTGAAGAGACCCATGAAAGGACGGCGGTTTTCCTCGATTGAAGAAAATCGCTGAGAGTGCTCAAGGACATATCAAAAAGTGAATATCAAGGGTGCTTCGAAAATTGGAAAAAACGCTGGCATAAGTGTATTATATCTGGGGGGGACTACTTTGAAGGGGACCACATTAATGTAGACGAATAAATAAATATTTTTTTAAAAAAACGAAAATTCCGGGTACTTTTTGAACAGACCTCGTATATGCATAATACATTTGTTTTTTTTTTATTCAAATGTATCAAATTATTTAAGAATTTTCTTCAACTTAAATAATGTATTTTGAGATAATCAGTCATTTTCTCAATAGAAAGGTCGATAACATTTGAAAATCCAAAGAGTCGTATTTATTTTTCAAAACATAATTTTTCATTCCAAATTTTTTGTAAGAATATGTCAGCGAAAACTATTCACTCTGCGAGTAACCTAAATTAAAATATGTAATATATATATTCTAATAATACTATATCATATGTATTCTATAATAAAATCATTATAATAAGATAAGCTATATTTTAAATTAATAAATAGATGTTACGATACGATGTTGCAGCATAGTACGATAGTTGCTTGTTTAATACGTTTTGTTTGTTGCGATGTAGTACATTTGGTTTAGAGTGCTTACATAGGCTCTAAATTAGAGATTCCCAATGTGGGGCGCACGCCCCACCGGGGGAAAATTTATAAATTCAGGGAGAATATCAAAATTTTGGTGATTTGAATGTGATGTAGTATAGCATCGGTAAAACATTTAATAAAAAATGCTTCTTAGATCTAACTAAGGTGTTCCGGTTTGGTCGGGACAGTTCTAGTTTTTAACGTTGCTTCCCCGGTGCCCATGTTTTCTCTTCCGGGTTGATATGGCATTTTAAAAAGTTTAGCTTAAATTTGAATTTTCCTCATTACTATATATTAAAATTACATCTACTTATCATAATCGGGAAATAATATATGCGATAAACTGCTTATATAAAACTAAACATTATCAAAGAAAATGTTGCGGAATGCAAAAATTCTAACAGAATCCAAATAGCCCTTCAAGTGCCCGAAGGACAGTGACAAAATTTATGCACAAGAAAAGTGACATTTTTTACTTAAATTAATAGCAAAGTTTAACGCGAATAGAATTTTATACAAGACTTTACAAGCAGCAAAAACGTTAACTAAAAATATGACGTAAGTTTTTTACTCACAGTCAGTAACTATAACTAAAGATGGAATTAATTTAAAACAAACTTATTTTTTCTATTGAATAGTACAAAGTTGACAACTAAGTGCAATTTTTACTCTTAGATTTCTTCAAATAAATCTTTGGAATTGCTGAGGTAGTCTACTCAGCACACTCAATGCTGCTCTGACTGTCCAGATAAAATTGTGGACAACTTAATTAAAGCAGTAAGCGATTCGGCTAATAGATACAATTTGGCTATGTATAAAAATTAAATAAAAATAAAACATTTGATTAAAACCCTTGAATTTAAAAAAATGAGATGATGTCGAATTATGCCTAATTTAGTTTTTGCTAATAAAAACTATCAGTTTTATAAACGTAGTTTTATAATGATGCTTCTTGGGAAATAACAAAAGGTCATCGATCAAAATGGTCAATACATTACAAAACAAAGTTATTCAATTCCACGCAAAAATTACCTTTAGTTGCCAACGATAACTACAATTTTTTAGCAAACATGCGCTCTTACTTAGTTGCCAACCTATTAACTACAAATTTTCGTTCCGGTTTTAAAATAAACTGGTGGTGTATGGCATCGTGCTTTAAGGCAAATTGCTGAAACTTCCCGTACCGTAACGAAATGTTTGAGGAATATTAAATATTTTAAATAAATTAGATTGATATAAACACTGTTATAAGAATATTTATAAGAATTACCTGTACAATCTGAAGTACAAAGTTAAAATTATTTAATTAAAGTATATAAGTGAGCTTTAGAACTTTGGCCAGAATTAAAATTAAAATCTGAAAAATTTTCGATATACAAAAAAATTAAAAAAAAAAGATTTTTTTTCCAGAAGCAATTGTTTTGTCAACACAAGCAGAAAGTTTTCTGAATAATTCAAATAGGATGCTTAGTTCTCTCTAAAACCGCCATTTTTTGTACATTTAGTACTCTGTATCTTCGAAATGGCTGGATCTGCCTTTGCCAAAAACTAATCAGCACATCTCCTATAAATATGAATCGAATGTTTTTCAAATCATTCAAATCGGTTGATCCGTGCGCCCGAAAACATGAACGAAATAATGCGGACACACAAAACACACACACACACACACATCCATTTTTTCCGAGGTATGCCAAAATGTTCAAAAACTTCTGAAACGTAGAGATATGCAAAAAAATTCATTTTTGATTTTGGACTATTACTATAACTTACCCTATGGCAAGTTAAAAAATATCATTTAACAACAAAAAAACATATAAAAATTAGATATAATTTTGTTCTGAGTTAAAAAAATGTCAACTGGCTAAGACTCGTTAAGAAATTGCTTTATGAAGAAACTGAAATCAAGTGCCTAAATGTAAACATATGTACAAAAGTTTGCTATAATTTATTGATAAAAATGAAATAGTCTTGAAATAAAACAACGTGAAGACTTGAGTTTAAAGGTCAGTAAGTTATAACCTAATACAAAATCTTTGCGCAGCATGCACCTGCATATTAAGTAATTTTCGAAAAAACAGTAATAAAATTAGTTTGAAAATTCCGTTTTTTGGCTTATTCCGAAATTTTACTTATGATGTTTAATAACAATTTAATAGTGATTTTATCTTAAAAGCTATCATTAAGATTTTTATGAGCAAAAAAAATTGTATGAGCGGGAGGGGTACTCAGTCTTATATCAATGAACTCGTTTTCTTTTAATTTCTGTTACTCTATTTTAATTCACAGTATAATTCAAGAATACAAGTAAAATTCTATTTTTTCTCAGCCTTAGCAATTTGAGCTAAGGGACGCCAATAAGGGATTTTAAAGGGTAATTTTGATCATTGTAGTTGGCCAGTAGCTATCGGACATGTTAGTAACAGGACATGTAGTTCATGTGCAAGTTTCCGCAACGGTGACTAACGCCTCGTATCATGTATCAAATAATCAAACAAGTCAAAGGATTCGTGCAGAAATGAGAAGAGTGAACAATATGGGTTTGTATGTGTGATACGTCTCATTTCTTTTCCCACTACGAGCCGGGCGCCCTACTCTCGGCCTCTCGGCTACGGCGACAAGAGCGTAGCTGGCCCATTGGCGTCGACACGCGGCCAGATAAAAATTACTAATTGTACACTTTCTGAATGGCATCTGAGAAAAGCGGTCAAAAACTATCAGGAGCGCTTGGAATGTTTTGCTGGAGTCAAATCAATATCAAGCTAGTTTTAATTTAATTGCTAAATCTGCCTGTACCGTTATTTAAAAGTTTTAAAGTTTAAAAAAATTCGCCTTTTTGAAAAAAAATATTTTTTTGTATTCTATTTTTTCTGAAAATTAAGGTTTTTTTCAAAGCAATCGCACTGCGCAGCTGTATAAGAGACGAAATATCCAAGCGCGTAAGCGCCTTTTGACAGCCTAACGGTTCAACATTATAAATCTTAGTAGGAAACCCATAAAAGTGTAAACACATTTTATATTACAATCTCTATAAAGTATTTGATAATTAGATGTGATCATTTTTGACCGCCAAATGGCATGTTTTTTACTTTTTTCATTGTATCTCCGAAACCTGTCTGCCTCCCCAAACAATCTTCCATAATCAAATGTTAATTTTATCAATACAAGTAAAATGTTTTTTGAATTGTTGAAATAAAACGCTCAGTACTCTCAAAAACTGAATTACCGTCTTTGGTAATTTTTGCCCCGTATTTCTGAATTGGTTGGACCTGCCTTTGCCAAAAACTGATCAGCACGTCTCTTTATCAATACGAATCGAATGTTTTTTGAATTACTCAAAACAAAAAATTGTTTCCGCATACATACATTCATACATACATACTAGAGATGGGCTTATCATATCCGAAACCGGATCGGTTAGAATTTGACTCCGCTTCAGAGTGGAGTTATATCCGCTTAACAACTCCACGACTTCGAAAACTTTGAAACCGAAATACTCGACACAAATCTGTTCTATAGAGCGTTGTTTATGTATCTAAGGATTTGTCAAATCCCATTAATTATTTGAAATTCTTTTATAAACAGTTCAAACATATTTGTTGATATTATTATAAAAAGTCACGATTTTAAGCATTTCTATATGCTTGCAAATTTCAAGTGGCATGCTGAGAGAGTAAATATTTTGTGTCCACTAGGTATCATGCGACTAGAAAATTTATGAATAAACGTCAATAAAATAATTTTACTAAAAAATTCACAAATTTTTCGGTCGACCAGAATGATCGACTCAATTACTCGTAATTTTAGCAGTGTTGACCAAAGTAAAAACGCAAAACTTGAGAATCAAATTCAATTTAATTATTTCCTTTTGATGAGAAAATAATTGATTTTTTGGATTAACTTTATATAAAAATAATGTAGTAAACTTTGTAATAAAAGCAAAACATTTATCATAAAATATTTTCACCAAATATTAATACTTCTGCTTTCTAATTTTTTCAATAAATTATACATTTAAGCTATTCACACTTGAACACAATTTCATTGCTCTGTATCTTTGAAGTAATATTTTTGTATTTTCTGGAAAGTACACAATGGCATTATTTTGACTCGTATATCTAAAAGGTCATAAAACTGCCTGTGAGACGAGAAAGCGACCGCTTCCTTCCCAAAGCAAAAACGCAGTAACAGATTTAATATCAGTTTAGGAAAGTCGGATATGACAAAATCTCCGACACAACTCCGCTCGGATTCACAACTCCGGAGTGAGTTACCCATCTCTAATACATACATTCTACACACACGCACGTTATTTTTTCTGAGACATGCCAAAATATTCAGAAACATTTTGCAGAGATATATAAAATTTTCATTTTCGTTTTTTTTGCGATTACTCACCATGTTGTTTATCTATTAACTTCTTGTAGGGTAAGTTCCACAAGAAGTTAATAATCTGACAAAGATACTAAAATGTGCAGCGGAAAATTGAAAAAAAAAACCGTATTTTGCCATGAACTCAGGAACGAAAAAAAAGAATTTAAAGATGTCTGAGATTAATGCAGAATTTGGAAGCATGAGAAATAATGATTAAAACGTAAAATGTATACAACGAAAGGACTAAGAAAAAATGATACTCCAATATTTTTATGTACATTCATACTAATTACTAATATTATACGAAATCGGATAGTATTATAACAATAAATGAAACATTATTGATTGAAACAATTCAAAATTGTAACAACCTAAATTTAATAATGTAAGGCGGGGCATAAAAGACCAATTTGTTTTTCAGTAATTATATTGTCTGAATCAACATAACACGGATCAAATAACCAGCTATCAAACTATGAATGTGTAAATTCGCAGATAATTTCCTATTTTAAGATATAGATTTTACTATTTTTTACGGCAATAATAAACATAAAATATCTTGGACATGCTCAGTTTTTAAAGTCCAAATTACAAACATTTAGCAATTGTTGTGATGTGACATTTTAGAGTACAGCTTATTTGGAAGGTCAGTAGTTGTCATATTATTATTGTGACATATTATGACAACACTTAACAGTATTTTTCGACCATTTTGTATGCAGAAATATCTAATAGATTTAAGGTAAAAGAAATGTTATCGCAAAAGCATTTAATTCTATATAATGTTTTAATAGAATAACTTAAGTTTCGTATGTACATTTATTAAAATTTATAAACACACAAGTACATTGTTCTACTATTTAGCAATATATTCACCAACATGTAAAATACTCGATCTGTAAAAAAGGAAACTAACTAAACAATTACTAAATGTGTCATAAATTAAATTTATAAAATTTAAATTTATAAATTTATAAAAAATTAAACGCCTTAGGGGGCGATAACACAAGATTCGGATATTAAATTTTCAATATAGTTTTTTTTTTCAATATATAAGTTCTTTGCATCTTTAGATCGTTTTGTATATATATATATATATATATATATATATATATATATATACCGTAATCATCTTATATATGAAAATGAATCGCAAAATGTGTCGGTAAGCGCATAACTCAACAATGTCTGGACCAATTTGGCCAATTCTTTTTTTAAAATGTTCGTTGAATTCCAAGGATGGTTCTTAAGGCGAGAAAAAATCGAATAATTGTTTCGAAAACCCTAAAACAGCCCTTTTCTTTTTCACATACAAACGTTTTCTAACTAAGACGTATAATCAATTTGAGCTACATTGCTATTATATAAAGTTCATATTGAATTACAAACACTCACTGTATACTCCTCCTAAACTCTTATTCGGATTTTGATAAATCTTTCTGAAGTTTTTCTAGGATGTATGTAATTATAAAGTACTAGACGTATGTGCAATATTGTAGAAATAAATGAAAAAAAAATGCAAAAAACGACATGTCATTGTTTGCATGGAAAACAAATGAAAACTATCATCTGCTAAAAATTTCAATTTACTTATGAACCTAGACAATATTAGAGTATGTATAATAAATTTATGATTATGAATAAGAAAAATAAAATGTCTACATTATTATTGCCAAAAAGCAGCTGAAATGTGCCAGAAATTATTATAATATAAGATACAGTATATATATGGCAGATTGAATACATGTCATATCATGTTCATATGTGTACAGGATATGACAAATTAATTATTTAAAGGGCCGGTACTACCTTTAATGCGATTCATGCAAAAAATACGAGCGCACGCCTTAGGGGGCGATAACACAAGATTCGGATATTAAATTTTCAATATAGTTTTTTTTTTTCAATATATAAGTTCTTTGCATCTTTTTACTAATCTTTCCACAATATTTTTAAAATTCGTAAAAATTTCACTTTATAACAACACATTGTAAAGTAAACATGAATACATACAATTCGCCCCCAACGATATCAATTAGGAGAAGTTTAAGATGCAATTAAATTAAATAATAAAAAATTAAGTTATTTTAATCCAACATGAAGTACCAGTGTTATGTTATGGTTATGGTTATGTTATACCGTTTAAAAGACTTCCATTTCCAATATAGTGTGGGGATTGAGACTCATCATTTTATTCAAAGCATTTTTGCATTTAACATCGCTCATATTATAAAGGTATATGCATTTTGGCGTGAAAAGTAATTTAAAAAACAATAATTATTATTTTTAGGTAAACGGTAAATATTAGTATATTATATTAAAAAATTGTAGACATGGGTACAGGATAACGTCTGTCGGGTCATCTAGTTTATTATAAAACATTTATTATAATAAAAAATGTATTTTTCTATGTGACTTCTATTCCAATAAATCTAAACCAAAATAGGTATTCATTATTTCATTAATTTTGCTTATTTGTGATGACAAATGATAATTGATAAATGTAGCGTCAGTATCTGGTTTCTTTTGTCATATAAAATATGTCTACAAACCATCTCTCGTTATTTTGAAGTGAAATTAGGAATCTACCAAGTACTTATACCGAACAAAAAGATTTGAATGCGTTAGCAATTATGGAACCATTTTTTGTTTTTTTATTATTCAAATTTTTTTTAATAATAAAATTATCAAGTATTTTACTTTTTCACAATTCTGATTAAATGCCAACACATTTTAGCACATTTTTTTAAAGAAGGGCCTCTCAAAGTCGACCGATTTTAAAAATTTTAAATTCATAGTTCAACTTGAAAACCTCCGGCAATTGGGGTATTTTTTTTACTGTGGTCGTGGTAATGTTATTCACGATTAGGGTTACAAAGTTTAAATGAACAAAATTATAAAAGTTAACCACAATAACCAAAAAATGGTCATAAATTTCAAACAAGGTAAGATAACTTTTTTTTAAATTTTTTTGAAGGCAGTTAAGGTTTCAAATTATCAACCTGTTTAGACTTGACGTCAAGGTCTGGAACATAATAATGAGTATATAATAATGAGTATATAATAATGAGTAGTACTGCCATACTGCCATAGAGCAGATTTATGAGTTGAGTTGAACACGAACTCGATTCAAGAAACAAATAGTGTGAGAGATTCCCATTGCCATATCACTATTTTCGGCTATTTTCAATTGGAAACATATTTTTGATCTATATTAAGTGAAAGTGGACATCGCTACCGCACGACATCAGTTTACAAGCGTACAAAAGCATTTTGATCTATTGCATTTAGAAAAAAATATTTATGATAGAAGGCAAGCGTAATAGTGCATTGGCTTTATATTTGGCTGAAAAACCACAAGTGGCTATCGTTAGAGCCCTCCATCATTTAGATGCAAACAAATATTTTGTTTCTCGTACCATATTTCGTACCCGTTATTCTCTCAGAGTTGCACCGCGTTCAAAAAGTAAACAAAAAAAACACTAACAACACCAGAAATGATCCGGAAAGTGAAGGCAAAAATTGATCGAAATTCATGTCGCAGTGATAAAAAAATGGCTCGTGAGCTAAACATATCGGGAGAACGAATGCAACCCATAATAAAAAATGAGCTTGAATTAAAGCCATTGAAGTTCCAAAAAGTGCAAGAGCTCATCGATGCACAGAAAAAAGTTAGATGGGTAAGAGCCAAAGAGTTCCAAGGAGTTCTCGCTTGCACGAAAGTGGCTAAGTACCGAATTTGGTTTTCTCCGATGAGAAATCATTCCAAATTGAGCAGTTTGTGAACAATTAAAATGATACGGTTTTCTTGCCAAAGAGGTCAGCTAAAAATTTACGCCATCGATTATTGGCCACCAAAACTCAATCGCCGCCGACGGCAATGGTGTAACCACCGTAACGATCGATGGTGACATTCTGCTCGTATTCATCAACCATGGGATCAAAATAATTGCCAAATTTATGGGAAAAATGTCTAAACGGCAGTATTGAAGCCCTGGGTAGACGAACATTTCGGCCGCAGACCATGGATATTCCAATAGGACTCAGCACCATCAAACTCAGCACGCGTCTACCGAAAATGGCTTGAAAAAGAGGTTTTTCGCTTCATTTCCATCGCACAATGAGCATCAAAATCTCTGGATCTAAATCCGTTAGACTTTTGTGCCTTGGTCATTTTGGAGAGTAAGGTCTGCACTAAAAAATACCAAAGTGTCAATCATCACAAGAAGGCGCCTTGCCTGGATTGGGCCAAAATACCCCAGAGTTAGTTTCGTGCACCGTGTTATGGTTTTTTCGGCCGTTTGAAGGCCACAATTCGTGTCAAAGGTGGCCAATTAGAACCGACATTTTTGCTTTTGAACAATAACATTTAAAATGAAAATGAAAAAAATATTTTACTTTGTTGCATTACAATCAGACACCATATATTTTTTGGTGCCAAATTTTGGTTGAACCAAATTTTTGATGGGTGGGCTAGTTTTTTTTTTTTTTTTGATAGACAGCCAGTGGGCGTTTTTTTTTAGAGATATTAGCCCATATAATTTATTGAAATTGATGGGTGGGCATATATATATATATATATATATATATATATATATATGTGTGTGTGTATGTGTGTGGGAATGTTTGTGTAGGTGGATATGTCTATACACAATTGTGTTCGACAGGTATTTTATTAAAATAAAAAATAGACGTAATATTATTAATTGCAGGAGAGTTGATAGTCAGGTCAGGCCCTTTGGTACGCTACTGTTGTGCAAGGAGAGAAATGAGAGAGTGATCATTATCGGCATCCGACGTCGGGCGGGAAGCTGCGCGCCGCGAGATGAAAAATCAATGCGCGCGTCGCTGGAGCAGCGCGTGCGCCCTCCGGCAAGGGGCAAAGGCCGGGGAACCCCGGGGCCCGGGCGCGGTTTTTGAATGACAGGGAGGTTCATAGTGGGGATATTAGCATTAGCTACCGAGAGAAATGCATGCAGTCACTGTCCAGCATCAGCCTACAGCATTAGCCATGTCGGCGCGAGCACCCGCGACGACAAGGTGAGACAATTCAACGTGCAAAATACGGTTAAAATAATGGGCTATCTTGAATCCAATGGGGTTGGATGAAATTAACGAATTTAACTACAACAATGATATTACCGCTAGACGTTTATAAAACGATCGCGCGATTCAAGCGTACGGTAGTTGTGAGTGTCGAGCCTGTGAGCCGTGCGGGAATCGAGCGCGTCTTCCTGGTACTTTAGAAAATTACAAATTCAAATCGACAGAAACGCGATACGATGTGACGTCTTACAACCGCGTGAGTGTAAACGGTGATATGTTGTTGTTAAGTTGTTAGTTGCATGTTTAGATGTAAACGAAGCCAGATTCCCATCAGTTTCCATTCATGATTTGTGCCTTTCGTGCGTTCAGCATTGTGTTGTGATCTCCGAGTGCGCGCTGACATGACATCGTGATGACGCGCCCATGGTGTTATTACTCGATTTTAGTTACGACTGCTTCCAACTCTATCGATATATGAAAAAATTCGTGAGTAGATATATCAACCGGATCAACCCTTTGTACACTTGAATCATATCTTTTTTGTTAACGACTAAAATATTAATTAATTTATCTTCAGACCAACAGGATTATTTACAATTTCTCTATTAAGAGTCTCATTATTGGTATTTTTTATGAAAGGACTCTTATTAATAATCATTACTGATTGTTGCCATGCGTACAGTGATTTGGGTGCAACATTTATCTGCACGAGACAATATACAAACAACTATTTAATTCTCAACATCAAATGATCTCCAAAGCCTTCAAATTATTTATTATTTAGCAGACATGTTTATTATTTACCAATCATGCATGCCTCAAATGTTGCTTGACAATATTAAGCAGACAATATTATGTTGAAATTAAGCAATATTATGCCTATATTGGCAAATATGCTATTAAGCACATACCGATGAATAATATTTTACTGCATTCATAAATAATATGTATCCTATGTTGATAAATATGATTAAACTTGATTGAAATATAATATACCATACATATTGGCAAGTAACGTTCTCTATATCGTGAAATTATAAGTCTTATATTCTAAAATAAGAATTTTTCATATTGAAAGATAATATTTATGATAATACTACTGCATATCAAAACAATTTAAATAAAAGTTTAATATATTCATAATTTACACGTGATAAGTGTTCATTCTTAACTAATATCCTATAATATAGAATGCAATTTATACACTAGGTGTAAGTGGCATTTTGATTATGAACTTGATACTTATAAATAATTGACTTAATCTATAATAATTAAGACTTAGCTATTTAAATTTTTTTTAATAATTTTCATAGATAAAGGCTTCGTTTTCACTGAAATTTAATTTCACTGAAGCTTTGAACTATTACATTTTTTTTATTAAATAAATTTTCAATTAATATCTTTCAAACAATCAGTAATTGTATTAATTACATCAGTATACACAAACACGCGCTTGTATGTAATAAAAGAGCAAGGTCCATTATTTCAAATTTAAAAGACCACTTTTCGTAGAACGCACATTTTAAGATGCTTGTTTTGACCATATCCTAGTTTTTTTGACATTTATTTTCAAAGAAACTGCCGGCATATCTTTGTCAATACCTTAACAACCCAAACCTAAAGTAATATCTTCAGAACGAATTTTAAATGTTCAAAATGGGTTCAGAGTTTTTTGAGAAAACGTGGACGTAAAATTTTGCAATTATCTGCTAATTCTAAAGAAACGGCTAAGCCGATCGTCTCGCAGAACTAATCAATGCAAACTTCATCGATTGACATCGATTTTTGAAAACGATTCAGACGTTTTTGAGAAATCGTAGACTAAAGTTCAAATTTTGACCCACATCACAATAGCAAATTGACGATTTTTTTAAATTAAACTACTTCTCGTAGACCTATAATATTTTAGGATATCCATTAAAACCATAAACTATGTCGTCATAAAAAGTTTTATCAATATCGTAAAAAAATCATAAACTAGCTGTGGAATTCTGTCTTAAGGCATCGTGCCTTAAGGCAAATTGCTGGAACTTCTCGTACCAAAAATTATTATTTTTTTAAAAACAATTAACATTTTTGAAAAAAAATTACTTCAAAAAAATTAGATTTTTGAGAAACTATACATTTGACAAAAAATTACTTTTTTTTTGAAAACAAAATTTTTTTGAAAAGAATAATTTTTTCATCATTTTGACATATTTTGAAAATTCTGAACTTTTTTCAAAGCAATCGTACTGCTTGAACTGCATAGAGACGAAATGTCAAAGCGCGTAAGTGCCGCGCCGCCGTCTAACGCTTGCATTGGTACGGAACCCATAGAAATGTATAAAAAAATTATACTTATTGTTATAATCCCTATAAAATATCTGATAATTTAATGTGCATATGTCTAATGATCATTTTTAACCGCCGAATGGCTTTTTTTTACTTTTTTCATTAAATCTCCGAAACCGCTAGACCTGCCTTCATGAAAATTCGAACACTTTTTCATTTAGTCAATACAAATAAAATGTTTTTTGAATTCATTCAAATCGGACGCTTCGTTCTCTTAAAAACTGAGTTACCGTTTTCGGCACTTTTTGCCCCGTATCTTCGGAACGGCTAGACTTGCCTTCGCCAAAAACTAATCAGCACGTCTCCTTATCAATACGAATCGAATGTTTTTTGAATTATTCAAATCGGTTGATCCGTATTCCCGAAATCGTCGACGAAAACTTGTATCCGCACACACATACATACACGCACACACACACACACACACACATACATCCATTTTTTCTAAGGTATGCCAAAATATTCAGAAACCTCCGAAACGTAAAGATATATAAAAATTTTCATTTTCGATTTTTTTGTGATTACTATAACTTGCCCTACGGGAAGTTAATTAAATATAAAAAAACGATCCAATCGATCTTTTTAAACTAATTATTTCTCGAATTTTTAAATAGCCCCAGGATTTTTGGCTAAAACGTATACGATTTTTTTTTGCACTTATCAGCTAATTAGTAAAGAATCGTCGAACGTCGCGAAGAACTAATTTTATCAAATAGCATTTAAATTTTTGAAATCGGTACAGCCGTTTTTGGAAAAACGTAGACGAAATCAAACTCACCCAAAGTGAAGTTTAGACTCATACACATAACTTTACCAATTTTTGACCTCAAAATATTCAGAATGACTTGAAACTTTGCGAAATAATAATATTAACAAAACTGATTTTCTGGCAAAAACAAACTTCTCCTTCAGAAAGTTAACAAGATTATCAATGAGAGGGCATGACTAGTTTAGTATTTTATTTAATAATAATGTTCGAGGAATATTAAATGTTTTCAAATAGATTATTATAAATACTGTAACATTGTCTAATATTTACAGGAATTATAAAACCTGAATCGCAAAGTTAAAATTATTTATTTAAAGTTTATGAGTGAGCTTTAGAACTTTAGCCAAAATCACAATTAAAATCTGAATTATTTTCGATACACAAAAAAAAATTGAAAATTAAAAAGGCCATTTTTTGCACAATTAGCTCAGTATCTCCAAAACGGCCGAACCTGCCTTTGCCAAAAACTAAGTACAACTTCTCTCAATCATTACAAATTGAATGTTTTTTAGATCATTCAAATCGGATAATCCGTTCTCTCAAAACCTCGGTTTCTATTTTCTGCACTCTTTGCTCCGTATCACCGAAAACGTGAATGAAAAAATGCGGACACACAAAACACACACACAAAACACACACACACATCCATTTTTTCTGATTATGAGGTATGCCAAAATGTTCAGAAACCTCAGAAACGTGAAGACATGCAAAAATGTTAATTTTCGACTTTTCGGCCCATTACTATAACTACCCTACGGGAAATTAATAAATATAAACCGAAACACATACACATATATATTCTTAAATTATTCAATAAAATTAACATATTTATAAATACCTCAATAAGCGGTGGCATAATCAGTTCTGACGTAGATCCCGGGTTCGTTCGTTCGATCCCAGCCATGGCCAAATCCGACATAAGGCAGATTTGATGTCAAATTTTCACTTGAGGCTATAGATCTAAAATATAGCCTCAAGTGAAAATCGCCTCTCGTGGGTATAGCTGCATATATAATCATAAAATATCAACAATTACTGTGAGTATAGTTAATTACTGGGTTGCTAGTTGCTATCCATTCAAAAGTATAACAATAAGATCGAAATAATTATACACACTCAAAATTATTCTTTATTAAACGTTCCATGTTTTTTAAATTGTTCCAAAAAATAATATTGAAAATTATATTGCAGAATTTTACTAGTTATGTTCAATTATCATCTTAATATAGTTATGTTTTAAATTCTATATTTATCCGGATTGAATTGAAATTCAATTAAATTATTATTTGTCTGTAAGCGGAGAATCATTTATCAATAAAACTAAAAAGTGAATGCAAACGCCAGGATGATATACGTTTTTTTTTTTTTTAACAGTTCTTCTTACATTTTTAAGACACTTAACGCTCTTTCTTACATACATTTTACTATTTCTTACTTATTACATACATTTTACTTTTTTTTCTAACATATTTACATGTTTTATTACTTTTCCTTTTTTTTTTATTACATATATTTGAATTTTAACTTCTCCCGAAGGTAAAAGTCGGTGTATTGACTTATTCTCCAACTCAGTCATGGCTGCACAGAGTCAGAGTCCTTGTTTTTTTCTTTTTTCATTTTGAGTACAGTTATACAATCCGAGTACCTCTAACTTATAGGAGCTATGCTGCCACTACAGCTATTGCTCCCAGCTGCATATACGTATGCTGCAGCAATGTCCACGAAAGGCCATTTTCACTTGAGATCATATTTGAAATCTATGATTTCAAGTGAAAATTTGGTATCAAGCTGCTTTGATACCGAACCGACCGCAGTTGGATTCGAACCCGGGACTAGGATTTGCCAGCCCACGTTCTTACCACGGGACCACGGCCGGCCCCATGTTTTCGGAAACAATTTTAATTATTTAATAATTATCAGAAAGAATGTTTCCTTTGTCTATAACAAAAATACTATAAAAAGGCATGCTTTAACAGTTTCCATGTGCACGTAAAATCTCAATATGATATGTATATATGTATATATATACATACATATATATATATATATATAAATATATATATATATATATATATATATATATGTGTGGTGTGTGTTTATTGTTGTGATTACATAATAAACCAGACACAATGCCATGAATTCTAACAATTAATTTCAACGTGAGACATAAGGTAAACATGCGCTTATTACACTTAAGATTATTTATTCTATCTAGACAAAGAGAACTTGCATAATTACAAGTGAATACACTCGTTTCAAAATATCTAAATTAATTAAATATATTTTTTGTGATTTTATTTAATTAGTTTTATTTTAACTACAGCTTGACTGGAACTCTGTCTGGAAACTGGAAATCTGTATATTTTCCGAACATTTATTATATGCATTGTATATTTACCCATATTTCAATATTTCTTTTCATTATATTTTGACATTAAAAAAGGGTTGTTGAGGACTTCGATTTTTTAATAATTTAATAATTTTTTCATTCAATATCAATATTTTTAAATATCAATCAAAATAGCTTATTATTAAGTATTCCTCCAATGCAAGCTTTAATTTCTTATAACGTCTTTTATGTTAAATATTTAAGAAAATTATTATTACTAATTAGAAAAATAACACGCAAACTCGAATATTTTGAGTGTGATTTTATAGAATAATAGAATAATAATTATTATATGAAATACAAAATAATATTTCTTTCTAATTCAAGTGTTACAATGCCACAATGGTTACCAAATTTAAGCCAATGGATTTATTACCAGAAAAAATAATTTTTATTGTTTCTCTACCTCCTGGAAATGTTTATTTTTCTATTACCTATTCTAATTCTATTATGTATTTAACGATGCGCTGAAAAATCAGTTTCTTTATATGAATCTTTCTTTTTAATCGGAATTGCGAATTTTTAGTAAGAACTTTCTTATTCAATTATATGTAATACTTTTTTACCTATGTTTTTCTCGCTTTTAAACCTTGTATAAAATTCTATTCAATTTTCTTTATAATTAATTTGAAAAAAATAGCACTTGTTTATTTATTTTTATAATTTTTGTTAATTTACCTATTAGTTTTCAAAAACGCGGGACAGTCCGGAACAAAACATCTAATTCCGGGACAAATATTGCTTTTAGGTAAAACCGGGACGTAAGGTCACCTTGCCTACTGCAAATTATAACGTATGGTTAAAAATGATTTTTAATGATATTTTTAATTATAACGTTTTTAATAAAAATCATTTTTTCTGGTAAGAAAAAATTAAATATTTGCAGTAGGTAGGTGACCATACGTTATAATTAAAAATATCATTAAAAATCATTTTTAACCATACGTTATAATTTGCAGTAGGCAAGGTGACCTTACGTCCCGGTTTTACCTAAAAGCAATATTTGTCCCGGAATTAGATGTTTTGTTCCGGACTGTCCCGCGTTTTTGAAAACTAATAGGTAAATTAACAAAAATTATAAAAATAAATAAACAAGTGCTATTTTTTTCAAATTAATTATAAAGAAAATTGAATAGAATTTTATACAAGGTTTAAAAGCGAGAAAAACATAGGTAAAAAAGTATTACATATAATTGAATAAGAAAGTTCTTACTAAAAATTCGCAATTCCGATTAAAAAGAAAGATTCATATAAAGAAACTGATTTTTCAGCGCATCGTTAAATACATAATATTTGTTTTTTTAAAGCAAACTCCCTCCCCCCGTGTCCTGGATTAACAAAACTAAAATTTGCCGTCCCGGTTTTGACTTAAAAAAATATGGTCACCTTATTTTTATTGCTTCTCTACCTACTGCAAATATTAATTTTCTATTTTAACTTTAATTTCCAAATAATAATTATTTGAATATATTCGAATAACTAATAATTTTTGAAATACTTTATTTTTTTACGAGATGTTTAAAACATTACATATGTATACATTACGAATGTATTTTCAAAAAAAACATTGTTTAAGCAACAATTGTTTCATTCGTATCTTTAATTATTTTATATTTGAAAATTGTGCATAATTATTGGCAAAATTCAAACTTTACTATGGTTCAAAATTTGCATATAGATTTTGTTTATATTTTAGCAAGATATTCAAATTTGTAAAAAATTTATCTTATATGGTTTTGGTCTGACAGAAATATTATACAAAACGCTCAAGTGATAGAATGTTTATGATAAATTAACTATTTTTGCAAATTTTCTGCGTTGCTGTAACAAACGACTTCTACATAAATCTTACAATTAGTCCTTGCAATAAATATTACTAGGTACTTATGCACTTACGAAGTACGCACAAGAACAATTTTAATATTAATTAAAATGCGTATAAAAGTCTATTCATAATTTCATTTACTATTTTTTATTGTAATACAAATTTGATTTCAAATCTTTCAGTCTTTTTAAAATCAATCATCACTTGAAGTTTTATTGCCCTAGGTGCCAAGCTGTTTAGGTGCATTAAGGCTCGTAAATGCATTTTATGGACCATGGAAGCTACATCAAAGTCTCTTATAATTAAAAATCACTAAACTACACATTAAAAACCTTCCTCAAAATTTATTTACGTGCTGAAAAAAAAAACGATTTGCACTTCAAAAGATAATTATTTATCGTGAGATTGATCATTAAATTAATTTATAAATAAAATTGACGATGTTTATTCAATTTACAATTTTCATCGAGATCAAAAGCAAATAGAATGTTTATGAACGTAGACGATAGTAAATCTTCCTATCCAATGATATCTTTATTACATGTTTATATATATACTAGCATGCCCGGCCACGCTTTGCTGTAGCTTTTATTAAAATCCACCGAATATATTTTTACTCTTTTTTATGTTGATATCTTTATGAATGCTGTAGTTGGTCAAATGACAATGTGTATTTGCAATAAACTTGATTTTTTTGCGAATATTTCAATAATATTTCATACTTCTGTCTACAAAATATTTTTTTAATCACTTTATTAATTATGCTTTAAATTCTTATTTATAATATATTTTTTATATACATAGAATAAGATAAAATAATTTTGATATTTAAAAAGAAATAAAAAGGTTAATTTGAGCAGATTGAGATTATTTGATGCAGTGTTATTAATATCAATATCATTATTAATCAAGTTAAAGTTAGATGACATAAGTAGAATAGACGAGTTTAAGAGAGAATTAGGTTTAGGAGTAGGATAATTGAAAAATAATTGTGAACGCGAAGATAGCCTAGGAACATTAAAAAATAGTTGGTTAAGAATTAGAAGACATATAATATACTTTTTTTTAAATATTGTTTCATGAACGGAAATCAGTTGACAAATATGTCCAGGATTTGAATAATTCAAAAAACATTCGATTTGTATTGATAAGGAAACGTGCTGATTAGTTATTGGCAAAGACAGGTCTAGCCGTTCCGAAAATATGGGGCAAAAAGGGTCAAAAAAAGTAACTCAGTTTTTAAGGGAACGGAGCGTCCAATTTGAATAATTCAAAAACATTTTACTTGTATTAACAAGATGAAGGACTGTTCAAATTTTCATAAAGGCAGGTCTAGCGGTTTCGGAGATCTAGAAAAAAAAGTAAAAAAAATGCTATTTAGCGGTCAAAAATGATCATTAGACATATGCACATCAAATTATCAGATATTTTAAAGAGATTTTAACAATAAGTATAAATTTTATTTACATTCCTGTTCAGAATTTCCAGAATATTTTAAAATAAATTTTTCTACAAAAAGTCTTTTTTTTCAAAAAAAGTAATTTTTTGTCAAAAATTTATAGTTTCTCAAAAATCTAATTTTTTCAGAGTAATTTTTTTTTCAAAAATGTTAATCTTTTTTTAAAAAAAAAATTTGATACGGGAAGTTCCAGCAATTTGCCTTAAGGCACGATGTCTTGCGCCCCACTAGTTGAACAACAATATTTGAAAGTAGAAGGGAAAAGATGCATAACCAACCACCACCTTGAATCTTAGACATCGTTATCGGGAGACAAACGGCAAAGTTTAAAAATACGTAACGAAAAGTATCTTCTTTCGTATCTGTGGTTTAGTTTACGACACCTTAACATAATTTTTAAGTATACTTTATTTTATTGTTTTATAAGATGCATTGTTATTTCCAAGTTAGGTTTTTTGTATATAACCCTCATAGAGCTTGCATGTGGGTGGGGGGTAAACAGGACCAACTGACCCTTTACTCTGACAATGGTGTAGACAATAAGAAATAGTAAATAAAGAAGTAAATTAAGTTTAAAGAAGTAATTTAAAAAGAGATGAATTAAATAAATAGTTATTCCAACTCTGCCGATAAATATTTCTGACAAAAATACCAGATTAAGGTTATATACAGCGGTGCCTATTAAATTTATATTTTGCATTGGACGAGTATATAGTAGCTATTATTTCATAAAATCCATTTAAAATTAAAAACAAGACATTGTATCTTTTCTCCCTCCGTCCCATTTTACACCGCCTATGGGGTAAAAAGAACCAGTTAACAAATTTTTGAAAAACATCAAATATAATGCTTATCTACAATGATGATTTAGCTGGGAGTTTTACTGAAGATAGTCGGATAGTTGTTTGTTTAATATGTGTTATTTTTTGTGATACAATTGGTTTGGTTTTCACAATATAATTGCTCAAAATCATATTGTCCGTTTGTACGCTGCCCTACCCTAGTGTTTCCTGCAATATATATTAACTTCCCGTAGGGTAATTTTTATCTTAGATCAACGTAAACTACAATTAACCCCTTAACTTAAAATGACGAGCAGAGCCCGCCTGCGATTTCTAGGCCAAACGTAAATATTACGGGCATAGCCCGGTACGGCAATCACAAGTATCACAAAATATTCATTTATACAGAACTATAAAAAAAATTATTTTTATTTTTGTGAAAATCTGTACACTGTGCGGGAAAATAGTCACAAACGCTACGCCAGCTTGTACAACTTTGGCCCAACATTTCCGAATCTAAATTGTAAGTTAAGGGGTTAATACAAATAAAATATAGGGTCTCCTGTTCCTGTAATACAATTTACAAGTGCTCACAAGCTATACACCCCTGTCTGCTTCTGCTTCACATCTGTATAAGATTCACTACATACTGAGCAATATAATATAATAGTTATATTAGAAATCAGAAAAATTGTTATACATTATTAAATATTGATAAATCTGTAACGAAACTAGCTGTAAGTGGAATTCTGTCTTAAGGCAATTAAGGCATCGTGCCTTAAGGCAAATTGCTGGAACTTCCCGTACCAAAAATTATTATTTTTTTAAAAACGATTAACATTTTTGAAAAAAATTTACTTTGAAAAAAATAAGATTTTTGAGAAACTATAAATTGGACAAAAAATTACTTTTTTTTGAAAAAAATTAAAAAAAAAAAAAAAATTAATTTTTTTTTTTTGAAAAAAAAATTTTTTTTTTATTTCGACATATTGTGGAAGATCTGAACTTTTTTTTCAAAGCAATTGTACTGCTTTAACTGCATAGGAACAAATATAAAGCGCGTAAGCGCCGCGTCGCTGTCTAACGCATAAGCATTGGTACGGAACCCATAGGAATGTTAACAAAATGTATACTTATTGTTAAAATCTCTATAAAATATCTGATAATTTGATGTGCATATGTCTAATGATCATTTTTGACCGCCAAATGGCTCATTTTTTTACTTTTTCCTCCATATCTCCGAAACCGCTAGACCTACCTTCATAAAAATTTTATAGATTCTTCATCTTGTCAATACAAGTGAAATGTTTTTGATAATGAATTATTCAAATCGGACGCTCCGTTCTCTTAAAAACTGAGTTACCGTTTTCGGCACTTTTTGCCCCGTATCTTCGGAACGGCTAGACTTGCCTTCGCCAAAAACTAATCAGCACGTCTCCTTATCACTAAGAATCGAATGTTTTCTGAATTATTCAAATCGGTTGATCCGTGTTCCGGAAATCGTCGACGAAAATTTGTATCCGCACATACATACACACACGTACATACATACATACATACACACACACACACATACATCCATTTTTTTAAGGTATGCCAAAACCTCTGAAACGTAAAGATATATAAAAATTTTCATTTTTGATTTTTTTGCGATTACTATACCTTGCCTTACGGGAAGATAATAAGAGATATAAAATTTAAAATTAGTAGATAACTAGTGGTGCACGACATTGTGCCAGGCAAAATGCTGGAACTTCCCTTACCATAATGAAATATTAGGAGAATATTAAATTCTTTTAAATAGATTATTATAAATGCTTCAACTTTTATTATTCGTAATTTATAGGAAAAATTTGAGAACTTATAAATAGGACAATGACTTTCATATATGTTTACATGAAAAGTATATGACTAAAACTTCATCAAGCGGTGTTAGAATGAAGGATCTTATCTCTTATTTCTAAAAATTATATAAACTCAATTGCTAAGTTAAAATTATTCATTTGAAGTATATAAGTGATTTTAGAATTTTTAACTTTAGAATTAAAATTAAAATCCGAATTATTTTTGACATTTTGCAATATTTTTTTTTGCTTTCTCCAAACACTAATGATTTCTTCACAAGGAAAATGTTTTTTGAATCATTCGAATCGGATGCACTGTTTTCTCAAAAACTTAATTTCCATTTTCTGCACTCTTTACTTCGTAAAACGGCTGAACCGACCTTTCCCAAAAACTAATCAGCACATCTCCCAATTAATAGGAATCGATTGCTTTTGGAATTATTCAAATCGGTTGAGCGGCATGTCGACGAAAAATTGTATTCACATATACATGCACACGCACACACACATCAGTTTTTTTATGTAAGATTCAAGTTCAAAGCCAGTGGATTTGTGCAATCTGATATCAAACAATGGTGATATCTATTTTCATATGAAAATATAAATCATAAATATGTTTTAAAGTAAAAATAACCCTTTCAGTAACATTGCCAAAAATATTAAGGTATCGTCACAGTTAAATGACATTACTAATTGTCATTAGTAAAAATAATCATGATAAACAATAATCACAATAACAACTTATACAATTCTAATTACAGCTGCAAAAAAACGAATAAAACAAATAGTCTATGTATTGGCACTAAATTATGTCAGATGTTTGAAAAAAAATTAAGGGGTAAAAAATTATAGAATAGAGCGGAGCTTAAAGGTCCGCAAGTAAGAAAGTCCATCACATATATCTCAAAAACCAGCAAAGTTAAGAATTTCTTAACAACAATATTTAAAAGTTGAGGGAAAAAATGTATAACCAGCCATCATCGCTATCGAGAGAAAAACAGCAAAGTTTGAAGATCCTCATCAAAAGTATTTTCTTTCGTTGTTAGTTTTGGTTGTGAGCACTGTTGTTTAGTTTACGAGACCTTAATATACTTTTTTAAGTATACGTTATTTGATTCTTTTATAAAATGAATTGTTAATTAAGTTAGATTCGATAGTTCTTTATATATATAAGAGCTTACACCTGGGTGGTGTAAAAAGAACTAACTGAATTTTTACCCTGGCAAAATAAAAAAGTAAACTTCCCGTAGGGCAAGTTATAGTAATCGCAAAAAAATCGAAAATGAAAATTTTTATATATCTTTACGTTACAAAGGATTCTGAATATTTTGGCATACTTTAGAAAAAATGGATGTATGTATGTGTATATGTGTGTGTGCGTATGTGTGTGCGTGTGTGTGCGTGTGTGTGTGCGTGTGTGTTTTCGTCGACGATTTCGGGAACACCGATCAACCGATTTGAATAATTCAACTAGTGGCGCGCATGGCATCTAGCCTTAAGGCAAATTGCTGGAACTTACCGTACCAAATATTATTATTTTTTTAAAAACGATTAACATTTTTAAAATAAATTGACTTCGAAAAAATTAGATTTTTTGAGAAACTGGGAATTTAACAAAAATTTACTTTTTTTTAAAAAAAAATTTTTTTTTTGAAAAAAAAATGGTCTCTTTATTTTGACATATTTTGGAAATTCTGAACTTTTTTTCAAAGCAATCGTACTGCTTTAACTGCATAGAGACAAAATGTCAAAGCGCCTAAGCGCCGCGTCGCCCTCTAACGAATAAACATTGGTACGGAACCCATAGGAATGCAAACAAAATTTCTATTTATTGTTACAATCTCTATAAAATATCTGATAATTTGATGTGCATATGTCTAATGATCATTTTTGACCGCCAAATGGCATTTTTTTACTTTTTTTTTTTAGATCTCCGAAACCGCTAGACCTGCCTTTATGAAAATTTGGCAGGTCTAGCCGTTCCAAAGATACGGGGCAAAAGTGACAAAAACGGTAACTCAGTTTTTAAGAGAACGGAGCGTCCGATTTTAATAATTCAAAAAACGTTTTACTTGTATTAACAAGATGAAGAATTGATCAAATTTTCATGCAGGCAGGTTTAGCGGTTTTGGAAATCTAATAAAAAAAGTAAAAAAACAACGCCATTTGGCGGTCAAAGGTCCTATGGGTTCCGTACCAATGTTTATCCGCTAGACGGCGACGCGGCGCTTACGCGCTTTGACGTTTCATCTCTATGCAGTCAAAGCAGTAAGATTGCTTTGAAAAAAAGTTCAAAATTTCCAAAAGATGTCAAAATAAAAAAAACATTATTTTTCAAAAAGTCTTTTTTTTTTCAAAAAAAGTTTTGTCAAAAATTTATAGTTTATCAAAAATCTAATTTTTTCAGAGTAAATTTTTTTCAAAAATGTTAATCTTTTTTAAAAAAAATAATAATTTTTGGTACGGGAAGTTCCAGCAATTTGCCTTAAGGCACGATGCCATGCGCCCCACTAGTTTTTTGCTTTGGTTGCATAATGTAGCTATCTCCTCGCATAATTATACCTCTCGTAAAAACTGCTTTTCGCATAAGCTTTTGTATATATTCATTGCACGCACGAATTTAAAAGAGCAAATAATTTTCGAATATTTGTATATTTCTTTCTTTTTTGAACATCAATCAGAATTTGGTATTCTATAATCTGTTGTGATAATTAATTTTTTTGTGATAGTTATTATTTACTAATTGTTATTAGAATGCAACCAAATTAGTGTCGTATTTATTTTTATGATGCATCGCATTAAAGGTAGAACCGGCCCTGATTAATACTTAATTTCATATTTTAAGTGAATTAATTTTTTCATATGTGTATAATTCTATCTCCCATACGTATACCGTATCTTATATTATTTTAATTTCTGGCACATCTCAGCTGCTTTTTGGCAATAATAATGTGGACATTTCATTTTTCTTATTCATAATCATAAATTTATTATACATATTCTAATATTGTCTAGGTTCATAAGTAAATTGAAATTTTTGACAGATGATAGTTTTCATTTGTTTTCAATGCAAACAATGACATGTCGTTTTTGCATTTTTTTTCATTTAATTCTACAATGTTGCACATACATCCCAGTACTTTATAAACACATACATCTTAGAAAATTTTCTTAACAAACTTCAGAAAGATTTATCAAAATCCGAATAATCGTTTAGGAGGAGTATACAGCGAGTGCTTGTAATTTAATATGAATTTTATATAATAGCAATAAAGCTCAAATTGATTCTACGTTTTAGTTAGAAAACGTTTGTATGTGAAAAAGAAAAGGGCTGTTTTTAGCGTTCTCCCGGCAATTATTCAATTTTTTCTCGCCGTGAGAACCATCCTTGGACTTCAACGAACATTTTAAAAAAAGAATTGGCCAAATTGGTCCAGGCGTTGTTGAGTTATGCGCTTACCAACACCAACACATTTTTCATTTTTATATATAAGATTTCTATTAGAAGGCAACCTAAAGGTTCTATTATTATTATTATTATGATATTTCAAAGTCTTGCAGCAATGCTCAAATAGGCTACTTTGATATGGAAACATATATATATAATATGTTTGATTTGTATTTTTAATTGAAAATGAATCTCGCTAATATTTAGTGCAATCAAAATAATAGAAAATCTTTGGCGTTTATTGAAAATATATTTAGTTTGCTTTTGACTGATAATCACTAATTTTTCTTTAAATTAAGAATTTATACGTTCTTCAAAAATGCACTTCAGGTACAATTAAGAAGATTATTCGCCTTTGTCCTTCCACCAGCAACCTTAGTCGTATCTACTACTAAAAACTATGTACAATTCAGTCTGAGATCAACTTTTCTTTAGTTATTAGTTACCAAGTCAAGTATAATAAAATAATGCCTAAAGTAAAATAATAATTGGAAAAATAAGGAAAGTACTTAAAATTATTAAATCTCTTTGTAGGGTAGGGCGGGGCTAGTTGAGCAAATTTTTACTTAAACGGATGTAGCTCCTCAATGAAAAGTCTCAATAAATTGCTATACTGCTTAATGAATTTGTTGTTTATCGCTTAACAAATGTGTTAATACTATTTTTTAAGTAATAAGTAAAATTTAAAAGCTAAAGAGTTTAAATGCAAAAAATCAAGTATGCTCAATGTACCCCATAGATGGTGCAAGTTGAGCACTAAGAAAGTATAATGTACCTAAGAAACCATAAGTTCAATGTCAATTAGTGATAAAATAAAATAAGTATTTAATAATTAGTTCTATATTTACAGTCTTTATTGACAGAGAAAACAAAACTTAAAGAAATTTTCTTTGAATAAATTAACCAAAAGTAGAATCAACAAAACAATACCGTATCTTAGGAACAATTTTACCATTATATTCAGTCTTTTTGTTTAAAATCATTATTTTTTATATTATTACTTATAGACTTAGCTTAATTCTTAAAAAAATAATTATTTTTCTGGAAGTTAATGGCAATTGTCTTAATAACAGAGCAAGTTTAGCAACTATGCTCAACTAACCCCAACTCGGAATTTCAAAATAAGATGAGAATTATACCCAGAATCTCTGTGTATATCAAAAGTATATCAAAAGTACGATAATTTTATAATATTAACATTTACCTGATTAAAAACAAATAACATTTGACTAAACCAGACAGAAACTCATGATGAATGACTTTTTTACTTTTGGTTCTCAAAATATAAAAAACGCCCGTGCGCCTCAATCATTTGTCCAGCGGCCATTAGCGATCGCGGGATGTTTACTTCTCCCAAATCTATCTTTCCGCCATATGATGCCTAAATGGACAGTGAATAGATTTCGATATTTCAACTTGCCCCTATGCTCAATAAGCCCCGCCTACCCTACTAAAAATTGGCGATGGAATTGTACATAAAAACAAAGCCATTATTGACTACAATCCTTTGAACATTAAGTTAAAACTTTGGAATTTGTATTTAACCATAGTTTCTACGATTTTAATAAAAAAAACATAAACGCTCTTTATTAAACCAGGACGAATAAGAATTTTTGCATAAGTACGACTTAAGCTGCAATATCTTTGAGGTTTAAAATTAAAACTTCTGACATAATCTTAACAAATTCTACCATTCAAAGTGGTTACCAAACAAGTAATATAAATAAAGTTTAGTAATAATATTTTTTACAATCATATTATTGTCTTAAAAGTCTCACAACTTAGTCCAAAATATTAATAGAGACTTCACAACTGTTCAATAGTACTTTTTTCTGTTTCACAAAGTCGGGGAGCTTTCCAATTGTAAACGTTTGCTTAGTCAACTAAATAGTTCTATTTAACAGTACCAGATGATATAGTTCATAATATTCAGACAAAATATATCCGGAGTACAATTTAGATGATTGTACAACTTGAGCAACATTAACCTATATATATATAAATATAAATATATATATATATATATATATATATAAATATATATATATATATATATATATATATATATATATATATTAGGGTGGTCCTTAGTTAAGACATTTTCGAATTTCCTTGCTCCCAAGGGCTCAAATGGTTCCAAATTGATAAAAAACAATTCTCTGAAAGTTCTAGCTCTTAATAATACTTTTTAGATAGTGCGCAATTCAATCAACTTCGTATGGAAATAGCATGGAAAAATTTTTGAAAATTAAAACAAAATTTTTTTAGGTATAACTTAGCGCCAAATGAATTAAAAGTGAAAATTCGTGTCATTATGCTCTGCAAAATCTTTGAAAATTTTTTCATGCTATTTCCATACAAAACTTTGATTGAATTGCGCACTATCTAAAAGACAATATTAAGAGCTAAAACTTTAAGAGAATTGTTTTTTATCAATTCGGAACCATTTGAGCCCATGGGAGCAAAGAAATTTGAAAATGTCCATATTAAGGACCACCCTAATATATATATATCTCTTATCCTAATCTTATATATATATATATAAATATATATGTATATATATATATATATATTTATATATATATATTAATACATATTTATATATAAAATAGAGCGCGGCTTAAGACCCGCGGGTAAATAGGTCCATTATGAATACATCGTATTCTAATATTGTCGAGGGGTCCATCGCCGATATCTAAAAAATAAGTAAAGTTAAGAATTCTGTATGCATTTATTAATTTTAATTGGCATGCATACAAACTTTCGAACAGTTAACATTTACTATTTTAATTTATTATTTATTAAACAATTCTTGTTATATACCTATGTGTTATATTGATTAGTGTTCACATTTTTGTGTTTATCTCTTAATTATTTGTATGCACTGAAGATGGATCAAACCAAATTCGAAACGTTTGCTACTATAATAAACACATTTCCTCTATTAAATTTCTTTAATTGTTGGTTGGATGCCCAAGAACAATCATATATATGTATATGTGCACTATATACTACATATACACATGTGTGTGTATGTTATGTATGTATTAGTTCGTATTATGTGCTGGTATAATTACCAGTTTGTTTTTCCTTTTAATAAAATTAATGACTGCCGGTGCCATTAGATTGTACAACATAGTTTGTTGATTAACCCGAATTTAATGTTCCGAGTATTATTTGCTATGAAATCATTCAATGATATTTTGTGTTGAAAATGATTGTTCTAAAATGATGTATATATACGCGGTATCTTAATGACTTGAGCGTGTACTAATACGAGAGCACGCGAATATAATTGAAATCAAAATAAAAACTAATAGTGTATGGCATTGTGCCTCAATTTAAATTATTGATGGAGATTCCAGTTTTATTAACTAATATGTTATATAAGTATTTGGTTTTTTGAAAAAAAAAGTTGGTTAGTATTGAAAGTTTAGAGTTTTGAATATTTTTTTCTTTTTCGGCAATGCTTGAAAACTTATTTTTTTTTAATTTGGAAGATAATTACAAAATTACGATTGTTACATAACAATAATCAAAATCACTCCTTTTAGTAATATTTACAAAGATTACATATTTTTGTAACAATGAAGCAGAAACAAGTTTTTAACTTTGCTAAGAAGTTTGCTTTTTTGCTAGTAAACCGATTTCCTAATTTTATATTTTAATTTTTCAAGTCATTATGAATTTTTGGAACCAAATACGGTTGATTAAAAAAGTGTGTGTGAAAAATGTGACCTTTCATCGATGTTTTCTCAAAAAAAGCCGCAACAATTTCAATAGAATTTAAAAAAAAAACTAGAGCCTTAAGACAAATTGCTGGAACTTTCCGTACCAAAATTAAATATTCAAGCAAAAAAATTAATAATCAATGATTAATAACAATTTTTAAAATATTTTCGAAGAGATAATTATAATTACTATGTATTTTTTCGTTCATATAATATACAGTGACGATCTTATCACTCAAAACACTTGAAAATGTTTACATTAAGAAGAAATGCTGAATGAATCCATCTGAGGATATATTTCTTACAAGTAAAATAACGCGTATGAAATATATGCAGTTCTAAATTGAATTGAACATTTAAAATTTATATTCGAAGTATAAAACTTATTATTAAAATATCTATAAAATATTTGATAATTTGATGTGCATATGTCTAATGATCATTTGAGACCGCCAAATATCATTCTTTTTTACATTTTTCTTTATATCTCCGAAACTGCTACACAAAAATTTAATCAATTCTTCATTTCGTCAATACAAATAAAATGTTTTTTGAATCATTCAAATCGCGCGCTCCGTTACCTCAAAAACTAATCAGCACATCTCCCCATCAGTAGGAATCATTCAAATCGGTTGATTAATGCGCCCGAAAAGGTTCCGTCAAAATGTTCAGAAATCTTTAAAACGTAAAAATATGAAAAAAAATCATTTTCTATTTTTTTGCGATTACTATAACTTACCCTACGGAAAGTTAATACGAATTTATGTAGCAACATACAAATAAAATTTTCGAACCCAATACCTAATGTAGAATGTAGTTAAAAAAATAAATAAAAATTATTGCCCAATTAACCAGATACGATGTAACTAAAACAAAACGTCTGTTTATACTTGGAAACATATCTCTATTTTCAAGCAAAAATTGAGATCGCTACTGCTTGATATCCGAGATTTGAAAACAAAATCTTGTGGTTGCAATGCCGAGGCCATACCACTTGAGCCCTTACTCTTCAAAAAGCCAAACTTGTTTCATCAATTTTTTCAATTATTAAATCGAATATTTCACTCAATTAGTTGAAATTGTTTGTGAATGTTTTAAGTCGTCAATATAAATCATTCAAGATCATTGAAAAAAACACAATATTTAGTAAATGAAATAATGAATAATATTAAATAGGGTAGGGAGGGACTTAAAAGTCTGCGGGTAAAAAGGTCCACCACCGATATCTCAAAAACCAGTGAAGTTAAAAATTTTAAAATTTCTTAATTTTCTAAAAAATAGCAATATAATATATTTCTACAACGGCGAATTAGCTGCGAGTTTTACGTTAAATAGCGATGATTAGTTTTACACGACGATTGGCCGAAGCGTTTCGTTAGAATTAGAGAGAGAATTACTATTTTTGCTATTAATAAAACTTAATATGGCAATAGAACTTAATATAGCCTAAATGAACATCCTAACATATATAATTATACATATATAGTATATACAGCTACGAAAACTATTTGAATTATAAAATTTCATTGAAGTTTGGTATAATAAGCTGCGATTTAGGACAATTGGTGTTTGTGCATTATAATTAATACAATTACATATATTATAAGTGTTTAAAAGATATAATATCATATCAATTGAAAGTCGCATTGATTAGTTTTTAGTAAAAGTGAGAACATTATTTCAACGCAGAACGGAGCGTCCGATTTTAATAATTCAAAAAAATTTTACTGTATTGACAAGATGAAGAACTTATTAAATTTTTGGGAAGGCTAGCGGTTTCAGAGATCTATTAAAAAAAGCAAAAAAAACGCCAACTGGCGGTCAAAAATGATCATTAGACATATGCACATTAAATAATCAGATATTTTATGGAGATTTCAATAATGTGTCAATTTGTTTACATTTCTATGGGTCCCGTAACATCGTTTGTCCGTTAGACGACGACGCAGCGCTTATGCGCTTCGATATTGCGTCTCTATGCAGCTAAAACAGCTTTGAAAAAAATGTTCAAAATTTCTAAAATATTTCAAAATAAAAAAAAAACATTTTTTTCCAAAAAAGTCCATATTTTTCAAAAATTTAAAGTTTCTCAATAATCTATTTTTTCAAAGTTAAAAAAAATTAATCTTTTTAGAAAATTAATTTTTGGTACGGAAAGTTCCAGCAATTTGCCTTAAACACGATGCCATACACCACTAGTTTTCTTCATATTTTTTTACAAATACTTACTTTGGTACGCTTCAAAACTTTGAATTGAATTACACCAACGCCACCATTTGTGTGTAAAAGCTAATTTACTAAAAATCCCTCAATAGATCCATATTAAGTTACCAGGCAATAGTACGTTAAAAAATACATTATTCTTTTGTAAGCACAATTGCTGTAAAAGTGCTACCAGAGTTCCGACTATAAATTCAAGAATCGTAGATCGCTTTCTGGAAATCGTTTCAGTTGTGTTCCGCGCATACACAATGTGACAAAGTGACAAAACTTAATTATGTGCAAAAACACGTTTCAACATTTTTTATCAATTTATGGAATTTAAAAATATATATACACGACAGAGAATATATACGAAGCACAGTTGTGAGTTATGTAAGTAAATAATAAACGTATAATAAATCATAAAAACAGAACAATAATGTGTGAGTCAATGGTGCTTACCGATCTAATTTAGAGTAAACTACAAGCACTTTTTCATAGTTCTGAATCTGCTAATGGTACCAAACAAAGACATAACTTTATCTTTCCTATCTATCACAGTAGTTTTCTCTACTAAGAGGACGTCCATTTATTACGTAAGTTTTTCAATAAATTTGGACTCCTGGTCTCAGTTGATAAGATTGTACGATTTGGCGAGGACCTCGCCCCATAATACTCGAGCTGTAGCTTTATTCATTAGTTGTAACGTTGTAAGTGGCATTATTATTAACTTCCCGTAGGGCAAGTTATAGTAATCGCAAAAAAATCGAAAATGAATTTTTTTATATATCTCGTTTCAAAGGTTTCTGAATATTTTGGCATACTTTTAGAAAAAATGGATGTATGTATGTGTATATGTGTGTGTGCGTGTGTGTGTGCGTGTGTGTGTGCGGATACAAATTTTCGTCGACGATTTCGGGAACGCCGATCAACCGATTTGAATAATTCAAAAAACATTCGATTTGTATTGATAAGGAGACGTGCTGATTAGTTTTTGGCAAAGACAGGTCTAGCCGTTTCGAAGATATGGGGCAAAAAGTGCTAAAAACGGTAACTCAGTTTTTAAGAGAACGGAGCGTCCGATTTTAATAATTCAAAAAACATTTCACTTGTATTGACGAAATGAACAACTGGTAAAATATTTGAGAAGGCAGGCCCAGCGACAGTATGGAATAACCTATTTATAAAATTGAAAAATCCTTCGGTTCGTACTCGATCGCGAGGCGTTTTTGCAAAAGGCAATTTTGCCGTTTCAGATTGTAAAAACGGCTATGCAGTTTTTGAGAGAACAGATCATCCGATTAGATTAATTCAAAAAATATTTTGCTTGAGTAGACGGTGTGCAAAAAATGCATTTACAGAAAATTTAATAATTTTGAAAATTTTCAAAAAAAAAATCAAAATTTTCAAAAAAATTCAATTTTCGAAATTTTTCATCATTTTAAAAAAAAACTAAATTTGAAAAAATCAAAAAAAAGTTTTCTTACAAAAATTTAAGAATATTTCGATAATTTAAAAAAAAATCGAATATTATCAAAAATTTCCAAATTCTCAAAATATTTAGAAAAAACGTTTTTTTTAATTCCAAAAAATTTAAAACTTCTAAAAAAATCTAAATTATCAAAAAATCAAATTTAAAAAAAATGGACAGTTGTAAACGTACATATAAGTTGTTCATAAAATACGCTAGTCGCCCAATTTAAAAAGCACTTATAAGTTTACAGTATGTAATAAATAATCCCATTTGAAATTATTCAAAACAATTATTAATTATTTTCATTCCTCGAATTTTTAATTACAGTACGGGAAGTTCCAGCAATTTGCCTTAAGGCACGATGCCATGCGCTCCACTAGTTATTATTTTATATTTTCGCCTATTCCGTAATGGAACATAAGTAAATATAGTATTTGGAAATTTCAAATCGTATGCCAATCGAGCGATTGGACGTCAGGGTATGATATGTGCCATCATACTTAAAGAAAATTACTTAAACTTTTCAAAGTTAGCATTTTTAACTTCCCGTAGGGTAAGTTATTCGCAAAAAAATCGAAAATGAAAATTTCTGCATAGCTTTACGTTTCACTGATTTCTGAACATTCTGGCATACCTACATTAGAAAAAAATGAATGTGTGTGTATGTTTGGACACAATTTTTCGTCCACGATTTCGGGCGTGTGGATCAACCGATTTGAATGATTCAAAAAACATTCGATTTTCACTTATGGGAAGAGGTGCTGATTAGTTTTTGGCGAAGACAGGTCCAACCGTTTCGAAAATACGGGGCAAAAAAGTGCCAAAAAGAGTTTTTCAGTTTCTGAGGTAACGGAACGCTCGATTTTAATGATTCAAAAGACTTTTTACTTGTATTGACAAAATGAAAAATTGTTTGAATTTTTGGGAATGCAATTCCAGCGGGTTCGGAGAAACAGAGGAAAATGTAAAAAAAGTTATATGGCTAAAATGATCATTAGACATATGCACATCAAATTACCAGATATTTTAAAGAGATTTTAAACATGAGTACTAATTTTGTTAAAATTTTGGGTTCCGTATCAAGATTTTTAATTTTTAAAGTTTACTTATACGGCTCAAACAAATTTCAAATTTTTCATAATTTCCAAAAATATACAAAGTTTTATAATTTAAATATAAATTTGAAATTTTCTATTCAGTTTAAACATATATATATTTTATATGCATTGTAATCGTAAGAAATATATCTTCAGATAGATTCATTCGACATATCTTCTTAATGTAAACATTTTTAAGTGTTTTGAGCGATAAGATCGTCACTGTACGTATATGATATGAACGACTAGATATATGGTAATTATAATTATCTATTTGAAAATATTTATTGATTATTACGTAATAGATTTTTTGCTCGAATATTTTTTTCTTGTACGGGAAGTTCCAGATATTGTAAGTTTAATATTGTAACGATAAAAGTTTGTAACTTTGACGCAGTCCAATATTCCAAACTTTAATAAATATTTATAAACAAATCACTTTTCGCAGGTCCTTAATGTCTTATGATATTCGTCAAGTCTATGATCTCTATTATTATACAAAGTTTCATCACAATCATCCAAAAAATGTAACAATTACGAAAAAACGGCAAGGCAAATCTTTATCATACTAGTTGGTATTGGTATTTAGCCTTGAGGCAAGTTACATGAATTTCCCGATATGTTGAATTAATCGACTTAATCAATAAGAAATAAATTAATTTATGAGTGATTAAAAGTATTTCGGGTGGATTTATTATACATAATTGAAAACGAACGAACACATTAACACGTAGTATTTTCTAAAAGTAAATATTCAAGAAACAATAATTTTTATTGAACCAATTTCCGTAGGACTTTAATGATTTAGTATGTTCATTAAGACCAAGTACTCTATTGTTATACCAAGTAAATCTAATTTTAATTTCAGCTAACGTCAGAAAAACTACTCATTTTCTCAAACTATGATGAATTTTTAAAATTAAACTATTTGTCGTAAGGCCGTAATATTACAGTAAGTTCTATAAGACCATGATATATATATATATATATATATATATCGCTAAAAAAGTTCCATAAAAATTCCATAATTTTTTTTTTCAACAGTTAATTAAAAGAAAACGGCTCGGTAAATTTTTACCTAAAACTAATCAGCATCATTCCCAACTAATATCTTTCGAACAATTATAAAGAAGCGGCTTGGCATATCGTCGCACAAAACTGACAAACGATAGTCCTCAACGAGATACATCAAATGGCTTTTAAATTTCTGAAATAGGTTCAGGCTTTTTTGAGAAAACGTCGATGAAAGGTCTGATTTTGACAAATGCCAATAAAAACGATACCAATTTTTGCAGTTAAACAAATTGTCATAGGGCCGTAATATTTTAGTATGATCTAGAAGACTATGTTATCTACCGTCAAAAAAATAATAATAAAAACCATCGAAAAAATTTTTTTTAACACTTCGGCTCGATTCCCAACCAATATCTTTCGAACGGTTTCGAAACGGCGGGCTAAAACGTGGACGATTTTTTTTTCACTTTTCTGCTATTTATAAAGAAACGTCTCGGCCGATCGTAGCACAAAAGTGACAAACGATAGTCCTTATCGAGATACATCAAATGGCTTTTAAATTTTAGAAATCGATCGAGTCGTTTTGGAGAAAACGGCGATTTACGTCAAAAAATCTTTTTATGCACACGCACACACATACTTTTTCCAAATTTGGTCTCATTCGATTCAGAATGGCTTGAAACGTCGAGAAAACATAAAATTAGCGAATCAGATTTTTTTATGAAAACATAAACTTATCTTTCAGGAAGTTAAAACTAATCAGCACGATTCCCAAATGAAATATTTTGAAAGGTTTTTAAGTTTTCAAGATCAGTTCCGAATTTTTTTTTTTGCTAAAACTAGACGAATACATTTTTTCGTTTTTCTGCTAATTCTAAAAAAAAACTGGTCGACCGATTGGCGTGAAAATGTGATCAACCACGAGTCTTTATCGAGTTAAATCAAATAGCTAGAATTTGGTTCAGCTGTTTGTAGGATAACGTCAACAAAATTTCAAATTTGATTCAAATACGCATGCATATAAATTTATAAATATAAATATATACTTTTAACAATTTTTGTGTCAAACGATGTCTTGAAACGTCGAGAAAACATAAAATTAAGAAATCGGATTTTCTAGGATGCTACAAATGACAAACAACAAAATACACCTTACATACAAAACTATACCTTATGTACCAAATAGACAAAGTATCAATCATAAAGAAATCTGGGTAATAAATGGAAGCATTGGAAAAGCTTTATATCGATTGATTAGACGAAGCTCGAAACTATCATCGAAAAGCAAAATGTATTCCACAAAGTAAAAGAACTTATTAATAAAGTAGCGATTAGCGCAATTTGTCGAACTGTAGAGATGCGCCAGAAAATATAATCATTAATTTCAAGGCTCCGTAAGAAATGAGATACTCATGCATAGACACAACAGATTGACTGAACATTTTAATAGCATAGAAAGGTAGTTATTAAATCAAATTTAAAACAAAAAGAACACAAAAATCTTAATGGCTTAATTTAAGTATACTAATAAGCAAAATTCATTTTATGTTTTTCCTTTTTGCATCTTCACTGCATCATTGGACGTAGTTACAACAAATTATTATTTTATAACTATATTATATTTAACTATATATGTATATATATATATATATATATATATATATATATAATATTTATATAAATGAAAGTATTATAACTAACTAAATTAGTTTCAAAGCTGTTAAACATGTTTAAAACAAATTACTAATATTCTATGGTATGTAATAAAATGCACAATGACGTAGATGAAGAAACAGTTCAAGATGCAAATAATAGGCACAACCCATATTTCAAATACATTATGATTTTAATTTCATAGATAGAAACAATCTTGACATAGTCTATAAATATAATACTGAATTGCAATACTGATAATGAAAAAGATGTTATTTTGAAGAAATTTTGCAAAATAATAGCTACATTATTATTCCAATGTAAAATATAAATATCATGACTACAATTCTTACAGAGATAACACTGTATATAACCTTGATGTGGTATTTTCTCAGAAATAATCGGCAGCAGAGTTAGAATAACTATTCAATTTATCTGTATAAAATTGATTTTTTATTTAATTTACTTTTTGTTTACTATTTTTATTGTGTACATCTTTTACCAGGGTAAAGGTTCAGTTGGTTTTTTACCCCATCCACGTGTAAGCTTGTATAAAGGTTATATGGTAAAAGCTGTTGAATGTAACTATTAACAATACATCTTATAAAACAATTAAATAACGTATACTTAAAATTATATTAAGATTTCGAAAACTAAACGACATTGCTCACAACCTAAAAACTAACAATAAAACAAAATACTTTAGATAGGAATTTTCAAACATTGCCGTTTATATCCCGATAGCAACGTCCTAAGAATCAAGGTGATGGTTGGTTATACATCTTTTTCCCTCTACTTTCAATTATTGTTCAATATATCGGTGGTGGTCATTTTCAATTGCGGACCTTTAAGCAATGCCCTACCCTAATTAAAAAAATAATTACGATATTTAAGCATTTAATTCAGTAACTTAAATAATGCATCCATTCTAAAAAAATAAAGAAAATAAAAAAATACATTTATTTCTGTGATTAAGTTATAATGCAGAACTCATATTTGTACTATAAGATCGCAGGCCTGTTAACTTATATTTTCAAAACAATCACGTTTTCCAAGAGCAATCTATTTTTGACAAGAGATTTAATTATATTTGTAGTTTTGACTTCGAAGTATAATTTCCGGAGTTACTGTAAGTGTTATGATTTGTAATCATGCGTGAATATTACAAGATGTACAAAAGTAATTATTTTATTAAGAAAGAACTTTGAATAGTTTATTTAAATCTATAAGGTATCAAAATAAAAGTTTTGTTTTGAGAAAGTTCAACTGATACATATGGTTTTGTCAATAAATAAAATTAATAAAGTTATCACTAAGTTAAGCACTTTTTAAATTGGCTGAGCATATAATTCATTAATTTCAATAATGTCCAATAGAAAAGTAAAATTATTCATTACATCCTATTGCATTTCCAATTTTTCTGTCACTTAATGAATGTAATTTTTATTTTTAAGTTAATATTTTTAATTGAAAATTTTTGCAACCGTACAAATAAATATGTAAACTATCTTTTAAATAAATAACATTGAATAATTTGATAATTAGATAGCCCATTAAAAATAAAATGCAACAACATTAAAAAAGTCAACAATATAAATATTGGAATAGTTCTAATTTATCGAAACGAAACTCAAAATTGAGTAAATAAATACCTAAAATTAGCAAAACATTAATAAAACAATTCAATAAAGTATTCTTAAAAATTATATAGAGGTCTCATAAACTAAACAACAACAGTTTTTTATAAGATTACATTTAATATGAAAAAAGGTACATTCTATAAATTTACAACACGAATATTTATCTTCATTTGGAGATAACAAAACAATTATTTAAACTATAATAATTTCACGTAACTATTACTTTAATCTGAATAATATTAATTATGCGGCAAAAAAACAACAACAGTGCTCACAACCTAAAAACGAACAACTATAAAACATACTTTTGCTATGGTTTTACAAACATAGCCGTTTATCTCTATAGGTGATGACTAGCTATACATCTTTTTCCCTCTACCTTCCGAGACCTTAATATAATTTTTAAGTATACTGTCTTTAATTATTTTATCAGATATATTGTTAATTTAGATTCAATTCATTATAAGTTGGATTCAACTGTTTTTTTATACAACCTCTATAAAAGCTTGCACGTGGGTGAAGTAAAAAAGATCAACTGAACCTTTATCTTGGCAAAAATGTAAACATTAACTAGCTGTAAGTGGAATTCTGTCTTAAGGCATCGTGCCTTAAGGAAAACTGCTGGAACTTCCCGTACCAAAAATTATTATTTTTTTAAAAACGATTAACATTTTTGAAAAAAATTTACTTCGAAAAAATTAGATTTTTGAAAAACTATAAATTTGATAAAAAATTAATTTTTTTTGAAAAAAAAAAGATTTTTTTTTGATAACAAAATTTTTTTGAAAAGAAAAATGTTTCTTCATTTTGACATACTTTGGAAATTCTGAACTTTTTTTCAAAGCAATCGTACTGCTTGAACTGCATAGAGACGAAATGTCAAAGCGCGCAAGTGCCGCGCCGCCGTCTAACGCCTAAGCATTGGTACGGAACCCATAGAAATGTAAAAAAAATTATACTTATTGTTGAAATCTCTATAAAACATCTGATAATTTGATGTGCATACTTATGTCTAATGATCATTTTTAACAGCCAAATGGCTTTTTTTTTACTTTTTTCATTAGATCTCCGAAACCGCTAGACCTGTCGACGAATATTTGTATCCGCACATACATACACACACGCACATACACACACACACACACATACATCCATTTTTTCTAAGGTATGCCAAAATGTTCAGAAGGTTTTGAAACGTAAAGATATATAAAAATTTTCATTTTCGATTTTTTTGCTATTACTATAACTTGCCCTACGGGAAGTTTAAAAAATAGTAAATAAAAAAGTAAATTAAGTTGAAAAAAGCAATTTTATAAGAGACAAATTAAATCAATAGTTATTCAAATCCTGGTGATAAATATTTCTGACAAAATACCAGATCAAGGTTATATACAGTGTTATTTTTGTAAAAAATGTACCCATGAAATATATATATATATATTTTGCATTGGTTGAATATTATAGCTATTATTTTGTATTTTTTTTAAATTAAAGATAAGATTTTGTTTGCCTGATTTAAGAATCTGTTTGCCTCTTAGCTCTCCTATTTTATTATCGGGTAAAAAGGACCAGGTGACAAATTTTTGTAAAACAGAAAAAACATATTTCTACAATTAGCTAGGAGTTTTACTGAACATAGTCAGATACATGTTTGTTTGATATGTGTTATTTTTTGTAATCTAATTGGTTTGGTTTTCACAACGTAATTGCTCAAAATCAAATTGGACCTTTGTGCCTGATCAGAAGGCAAACTAAGGTTTCCAGTTATAATTATATTCTTACATATTTCAAATTAGCATTTTTGACTTAACTTTTTCATAAACCTTCGTTTCAAAAGTATATCATAATTAATTAGTACTATCTGTGACAAAATACAAATATCTGGCTCAATGGCTAGTTTGTTTCGCTTAATCCGAATTAAGCCAGTAGAGTTCACTTCATTTCAATCGAATCAAATGACGCGATTTTAGTGATGCGAATCATTCGATCTGCTGATTCCAATTGCTGCCGAGAGGATTTTAATCCATCATTACATCTATATTATATTATAATTTTCAATTCATAGAAAATTCATTATTTCGGTTTATGCAACAGATGCAGCTGTATTTGTTGTAAACAGTTCTCGAATAGATAATATAATAATTAATTTTGCGTATACTTCATTAAATAGAAAACTACGTAGAAAATATGAAAACATAAAATTCAAAAATGCGATTTACTCGTGTGTTATCCGTCCATATATTGGCTGAAGAATTCTGGAATTGTGGAATGTTGATGGTTAATGACAGCTGTTATATTAATAATTTTTCTTAAATTGACAAAAATGTATAAACAAAAATTATTTATAATTATGTATTTTTCTGATCTATTCATTTGCGTTCTTTTATTGTTGTTTTTGTTTCGTTGGAATATATAGCTTCTTATAGCTCTGTACTTTTATACAGTTTTTTTTCATTTTTTGCCGTATTTTTTGAAATGTATTATAGTATGTTTTGCATTATTTTTTTAAATGAAATTGAAAAGCTGAAGCGATATACATATGTTATTGTGTGTAACGATTGTATTAATATTTGAATTTTTTTATGGCAGAGCTTGACGCTTGGCGAGCACCTGAACGGGTGCAGGGGTCAGCACCATGTGATCCCCCGAAGTGCAAACGCGAGCCGCCGGTACACCATGGAAACGGTGGATATATTAAATGCATCTTCACCGCGTTGCCCACGCAAGGCTACCGCTATTCGATACCACAGATGGTCATCATTGCAATCGTCGCCAGTATCCTCAGCTGTTGACGGTCATTGGCAATTGCATGGTGATGATATCGTTTAAAATCGACAAACAGCTGCAGACGATCTCCAATTACTTTTTATTTTCGCTGGCTGTGGCGGACTTTGCGATTGGCCTGATATCGATGCCCCTGTTACGATAACGACGATCCTGGGATATTGGCCGCTCGGTCCACACATATGCGATACGTGGCTGGCGCTAGACTACCTGGCGTCCAATGCCTCCGTCCTGAACCTGCTGATCATCAGCTTCGACCGTTACTTCTCGGTCACGCGCCCGTTAACGTATCGCGCGAAACGGACCACCGGACGGGCGGCGGTCATGATTGCAAGCGCGTGGGGCATCAGCTTGCTCCTCTGGCCCCCTTGGATCTACAGCTGGCCGTACATCGAGGGGGGGAGAGAACAGTGCCTAATACAGAATGTTACATTCAGTTCATTGAAACAAATCATTACATCACCTTCGGGACGGCGATCGCCGCGTTCTATGTGCGGTCACTGTCATGTGTATATTATATTTTAAAATTTGGCGGGAGACGGAAGACAAGAAGAAACGGCAAAAGGATCTGCCAAACCTACAAGCCGGCAAGAAAGATAGTTCGAAACGATCCAATTCCAGGTACTTATATACACAATTTATCGCAATATATATACATGCACACGCACACACACACAGATATATATATATATATATAATATATATATATATATATATATATATATATACCTATACACTTATTGCCTTTATGCAAATTCAAGTTTCTTCACTAACTATAAATACATGACTTTTACTTTACTTACTTTCTTAATAGTTTTCATTGAACTTTTTGTAATTTCAAGTTTCTTACCAATTAATGAAAATTATTATATATTACTTGCACATATAACTTATGTCAAATAACGATTTTTAATTTAGAACTATCACTTTAATAGTATCACAATTTTACACAATCTTTGAAAAACTTGAATTGCTGTATATTGAATTTCTATTTTAATTAATTATTAGTAATTTTAGAAAAATTATTGAACGAATTTTATTTTAAAAAAAACAATTTCAAACTTATCTGATTTTAAAAAATACAAGAATCGGCAAACGCAGTTTAGTTGTAAGATATTTTAGCAATTGTTCTTAATGACATAGAAATGCCATACAAAATTAGTTGTCAGTTTCGGAATAAATAGAACTTGTTACTTACACCTGCTGAAAGCGTCCACTAGTCGGGAAAAGATTATATAATAAAATAATAAAATATAATAATAAATTATAAGTAGTATAAAATGATTTAAAATCGATCATTATATTAAAACGGCGCGAAAAGAAATGCAGTTTCTTATAATTTCAACCTTGTTATTATCGAGTATCGCCAATTCTCGACTTTTATTAACAAGAACGTGCCGGTCATATACTAAAATTGCTTCAGCTTCTTCCCGGCTGTAAACATGCTATAAAATGATTTATTACATCTATAAAACGAATTAATTAGAGACAATTTTCCACAACGACTATGTAAAGGTAAAACTGTGCAAGATAATTAATTGATTAGTAAAATAATCCGCGGGTTTGAAATAAGTGGTCGATGCAAATTCATTAATTAAAACTAATACAACTGACACAAATAGGAATTCAAACTTTTCATGTTTATTTAAATATCAATCTATTTGTTTTAGCTAATTTCCAGGACTTTACAAATTATAAACTGAAGTGCAAAAACAATAAACTAGAACAAATGCGGGAATGAACCCAGAGAGTTTATATCTTTTGTCGAAAAATACAATCGAAATTTTAAATTCACATTTCATTTATTAAATTTATCATTTAAATAGATATGAAACCGATTTCGGTTTTTTGTATTTTCGGTTTACCAAGTAATCAAAACGGTTAAAATTAAAATTTATATAACCGGTTTACTTTTAATTTAAAAAAATTCTAGATTTTAGACATTTGAAAAGTAGTTTCAATCTCAATTTTTAAAGCTTACGATATTTGAAACGTTTGATTTTTAAAGATTTTATATTAAATTACGATTACGTATAATCATTTTCACGATAATTTTTTGAAATCTATATTTTGTTATCATAAGTTTCTTTGCAATTACTTTGAATAATAATTAAAAGTTAAAAAAACATTTAAATCTTGTAACTGTATACTTAGTCTCGCGTCATTAGTATCATTTTGAAACTTCAAGTAGTTTCAAAATAACTTTGAAGATGGAATACATTCCAATTAATAATTCTTTAGATATTTTTGGTTCAATGCTTTATATTGTTCGATTGTTATGTACGTGCAAAAATCAAAATTCTGAATAAAAAAACTATTAAGATCAGAAATAAAATTCCATATATTGTAAAATAACTCATCTCTTCACATACATTGCATATCGTTGTTATTTGTGCATATACGTGCACAATAAATGTGAACCATGAACATCAACATGAAAATCCCAAAGCCGAACAGGTTTCTCTATCAAGTAATTGAAAAGCTTTGGTTCTAACCGCAAGTTTTAATGACATATATGTTTACTTATTAGTTTCATAATGATATAGCTTATGTTTATCCTAATATTTATAAAGTCTTCAGTGCACATGTTTATATACATACTTTTCCTTCCATTGTAGCGATGAAGCGACGCATGT
>NW_020538040.1:132560033-132574569 GCF_003426905.1 Ctenocephalides felis
TTTCTCTTTGATGTAAATCGAATTTGAAATTAGTATCGAAAAATTATTGTTTTAAACTTGTAAAAATATTGAAAATGATGCTGATTTAACAGCATCAAATACATGCAATAGAATTTATCATAATATTGTAATACGATCTTTAGTGAGTTTTGGGTCTTTCTTGTACTTATGTTTGATTTTGATGAAAAGTACTCAATATTCGATACTGAGTAGTATCAATTTTATTGCCACGATTCTTTTTTCAGTACTCAGTATCGATACTTTGCCTCGATACTTCTAACACTAATATGTTGGACTTCTGTTCTGCTTCGGCTTGTGCGCGGAATTACGAAACTCACAGATATAGATGCATGGGACTGAAAGTGTTCTAAAATTGTACATGAATATATATGTATATAAATAACTAAACAAAAAGATGACTCCAGAACGAAGGTTTAGTCATTACTACATGACACTGCACTCGCTCGGCATGATTCGAAAATTGCGATCGGATGGGAAGTCTGTGTCCGAGTTCGAGAGAACTATATAAAATACATACTAATAATAAAGTAAACGACAATAAAGCGAGATTGTTCATATTTCGGGTTAAAGAAATTTAGTGTTTGATATTTACTGCTGTTTTCTTAATGACGGATTCCAACAAATATTTGTCATCGCTGCTTTTCCATGGCTTGGTGTTAGTATTTCCACTGAACGTATTAATATTTTTGATATTATACTGATATTTACCAATTAGTTAAAAATTATTATGTTTTTTACTAATACTACAGTCTTAACTCAGTTTACGTCAGTAATATTGAAACTGCACTTGAAGAAACTCGAATTTAACGTATGCAAATCGTAGCGCCTTCTACGGAAACCGGCTTTCGCGTTTTTTGAAAATCGCGCTATAGGCAGGAATAAGCGCTAAATTACAGAAAATGTTAATGCTTTATATTTTCAATCCCATAAATGATTTTTCGTAGATGTCATACATAATCTTGATTTAAAACTAGGACGAATACATATTTTGTTAACACATTCATTCAAATGTTTCAGTGGTAAGATCTTGGGTGGAACCCCGATTTAAGATATTTGAGATTCACTACGGGGTTTGAAACAAATAATTAACTATTCTTGCCGAACTTAAAACGCAACATACGCAAATACAGTGGTACACCCGACTTACGAGTGTTTCAAGATGCGAGCCGCCAACGAATCGATTCTCGAACTTTGAGCGAGCAACAGCTTTCTAGAAAAATGTCAATGACAAAATGAAAATTTTGGTTGGTTGTAATCAGTGGTGTTGTCGAGCCGGAACACACCGGAACGTCGTTCCAGCAAAAAAAATTCAAAAAATAAAATCGCTACATACAGAAAATGATTTGATAAGTGAATTTTATAATTTATGATTTAGCTGATTTTTATTAAACGTTCCTATTATTTTTAATAAACCTACATAATATGCACAAAATGGTTTTGTAATGATTTTGGTTTCTTTCCTTTTCGAACGGAACCGGAACAAACATGAGAACCGGTTTTTAAACCGGTTTTTAAACCGGTTTTTTAATTTCAGCGTTCCGGTAAAAAAATATTAGCACAACACCACTGGTTGTAATAATGAGTTTTTCTATAATAGACATATATTGACTATTTTATAATAGTAAATTATTTTATAGTTACTTCTTTCAATTATATATTAACCCTTTCGACTCGGATGCCGCCGCTTCGGCGGCAAAATTCATATAAATCTCGGAATTCGCGAGTGGAAAGGGTTAATATTACGTGTGTTGTAAGATTTACCCACGCGAATAAATCTAGGTTTGAATTTTCAACTGTACTTTAATAGTGGCTGTACAGTTATGTGTTGAGTTCGCGTTTTTTGCTTTTTGTATTTTGTCAAAATATTATTTACTTTTATAACTATGGGTCCAAAGAAAAGGGCCATGTCTATTACATTAAGGGGCACAACTAGTGTAACCGCCCAAAAAAAGGTGATTTTTGGGAATTTATATTAAAAAAACTACTTTATCAATCATTTCAAAATTTTAGGAATATATTTATACATGTTTTAAGAATACATAGTAAAATTTTTGAAGAAAAAAATTAAATATTTTTTAAGTTATCGTCGATCTCCAACGACGCGACAAAAAAGACCCTTCACTGCTGCAGTGATTCCGGCCTTCTACGTGGATGAAATTAAAAAAAAAAAATTTTTTTTGTTAAACTAGATATTATTGTCTGTAAATTGAACTACGATAAAAAACACAAATCAAAAATTGGCAAAATGGCGGCGTTTTTTTTTTTAAAAAAAGTCGAATTTTACCCAAAATTTTGGTCGTTTTTGGACTGCCAAAATTCGAGTTTTGATCCGATCAAAAAATCGAATCCGTTCATTTTACGGAGAACTATATATAGAATATGTAAACAAAAATTGATAGTGATCGGATCATTTGTTTTTGAGTAATCGCTGCAGCAAATTCGGAAAATGCTGTTTTGAGAAAAACGCGTTTAAAGATTGAATGATCGTTATACTATATACTATATATACACTTTAAATGGCTGTAACTCAAAAACTATTTAAGATATCGATTTAAAATTTTGGAATGTTATTTTTAAAGGTATGACCTATCAAAATATGGAAAAATTGAAAATATGAGGATGGCGAGGACGTAAGATTGTAACACATCATACCATCATATAATAGGTTGTCAAATATCTCCCTTCCGCCTTTTTGTATTATAAACCAAGAGCAAAAAAGCGGAAGGAAGATATTTGAAAAACTAATATATGTACTGTGTTAAAACATAAAGAGTTAATAAATGGTTACTTGCTTAAATGGCCTTACAATAATTCATAAGCAGCTTTGTGAGCTTTTAGAGCTTGTGTATAAAAATCACTCTCAAAAAGATATAACATGACTAACATCTTTCCTCAGAATTATAAAGAAGACAAGAAAAAACAACTAGTGGAACATGGCATCGTGCCTTAAGGCAAATTATTGGAACTTTCTGTGCCAAAAAAATGAAAATTTATAAAAAAAGCTATAAAATTCTTTGAAAATGTTAAAAAATAGATTTTTGAGAATTTTGACATTAGATTTTATAAAAATTCGAAATATTTTTTTATAATTTGAAGGTTTTTTTAAAGCAATCGCACTTCGTTAGCTGCGTTGTCTAACGGATAAAGACTTGTACGGTACTCATAGAATTGTAAACAAAATCCGTGCTTATTATTAAAATCTCTCGCCAAAAACTAATCAGCACGTCTCCTTATCAATAGGAATCAAATGTTTTTTAAATTACCCAAATCGTTTGACCCGCGTTCCCAAAATCGTCGACGAAAATTTGTATCCGCACAAACACATACACACATCCATTTTTTCTGAGGTATGCTAAAATGTTCAGAAACTTCTAAAACGTGAAGATATAGAAAATTTTCATTTTCGATGTTTTGTCGATCACTATAACTTGCTATACCGGAAGTTAATTAATCGAAAGTAATTTTATTTTTAATATGTAAATGACTTAACAAAACCCACAGTGCTGGAACGAATGAATAACATCTCAATATGTTTATATGGGGAAAATTGCTTCGAGATACGAGTGATACTACATATGATCGTGGTTACGGAACGAAAAACTCGTATGTCGGGATACCACTGTGCATATTTTTGCTGTGCTATGCTAACGTGAAAGATTTTAAATATAGTCATTTTAAGTTTTATTATTATTACAGTATTTTTTTTTTTTTTGCAGGATGGTTTTACGCCTTTGGCTGTTGCCATGCAACAAGGACACGACCGCGTAGTTGCGGTCTTACTCGAGAACGACTCACGTGGCAAAGTGCGTTTGCCGGCTCTGCATATCGCTGCAAAAAAAGACGACGTTAAGGCAGCTGTATTATTATTAGAGGCAAGTTATTCTAGAATCGAATTACTTTGTTTGTTAAGTAACCGATATAAAATACATTGAATTTGAAAGGGAAGAAAGAAAAAGAGAATTATGATCCGGGGCAACAGGATTGATTGTGACTAGCATGAAAAAAAATTATCCCGTGCAGTTTGAAAATAATATAAGTAAAACGTAGAGCTTTTGGTCAAACAGTAATCGATTATTGCGTTTAATTTGTAGTATATTTTACATTTTGAAACTAATTTATTAAAAGGAGGCCATTATACAATGACTATACAATAATCCTTGACCATTTTCCATTAAATCTGAATGAAGTGTGTCTTTTATTACTTCACCAAAAACCATGTGTTTTACCAGTCTTCTTTACACTTTCGAAAGAAAAAATTGTAAACACAATTTATTCAGTATTTAGACGTCAACAACTTTGTACTAAAATGTAACTCAAAACTAATTATATAGTTTTAAATGTTCCAATTCTTAATAGCTTGGTTGAATATTGCGTAATAGTGTAGTGTATTTATGTATAATTAATTTTCAGTGAATATTAATTTTCTGTGCTAAGCGCTGTAGAGTTACATCGAATGCTTGCCGAAGCTTATGGTAACCATGCTCCATCAGAAGCAACATGAAAAAGATGGTTTTCCCGAAATAATGATTTTGTTGTGTGAAATGAAGAACGTAGAAAACCACTAAATAAGTTTGGAGGCGCAAGCAATATTGGTGTTTCACTTATAAACAAATAGCAGAAAGGTTAAATGTTGCAAATACAACTTTTTCTGGCCGTTTGTGGGTGCCCCGTGAGTTGCGAATGAAAAGCAGGTAGAAACCAAAAAGCACTTGTGAAATTTTGTTTCAAAGGCACAAAAGAAAATCAATTTTGTATTGATAATAAATTGATGTAAATTGATCTATTTTAAAAATCCCAAACGAAAAAACTCATGGACAATCTTCAACATCGACTGCTTAACCAGATCAATTCGGCAAGAAGACAATGTATATGACCAGGGTGGCTTGGTATATTGCGAGTTTCTAAAATCTAGCGGAACTGTTAATACTAATTGCTTCCGACAACAAATGATCCTTGCATTTGTTTGAATTTGAACCTTTCATTGATTGAAAAATGACTAGAATTATTCAGAAAACAAGTCATGGTAATTTTGCTGCATGAAAATGCACCTGCACGCAAAAAAGCAGTTAAAACAGGATATAACCAAAAAAATTTGAGCTGCTACTCCATCCGCCATATTCACTAGACTTCTTCCTACTACCATTTATTTTCATCGATAGGAAACGCATTACCTGAGCAGCACTTCGATTCTTATGAGGAATTCGAAAATTGAGTGTCTGATTGGTTTGCTTCAAACGAAAAACAATCTGTTTGTTTCTACAAATTGACTGAATGATTAGTTTAATATGTGGGATAATTAGTATTTTATTTTCGCAAAAAACGCTCACTTCATACTGCCATATCTGTATATATACATATCTCAACATCAAAAATAATGATTATATATATTAACTAAGTCTAATAATAATCGTGCATAGTATGAATAAAAAACATAAACTTCTTTTAAAAAATTATTTTACATCTATACATTTTGGCTATAATCCTAGCCTTTATTTAATGGCAACTAAAAATAAAATTTAAAATGTAAAACAATTGAATTGGAAAAAATTACAAAGAGTAAAAAGTACTTACAATTAGTTAATTTGAGTGTTAAAACAGAAACTTCAATAATCCGGAGATGGTAATCCACTACACTATGTAATATAAATATTAGACTTGTAATTAAACAATATTTCAAAAAATACTAACTTCAAAAATCGCAATAGATATCTGCAATATATGTTTTTTCCGTAAACTGGTTGAAGACATAATGGAGAAATGAGTTTTTAAAAAATAGTTTTAACCATATCCTACGAATGTGTGGAACTAATTTCGAATACTTTGCGCACATTTTTTATTGTTTTGTGAGAAATTTGGAAATACTATCTATCTTTGGAAAGAGATTTAAGTCGCACAGACTGTTGAGTTCATTGCGCTTATTTATTGTTATTGTTGTTATAACTATAATATATATATATATATATATATATATATATATATATATATATATATATATAAACAAAGATTCAAAAAATCAAACCGAACTGAAAATAAACAAAAAAAATTGTTCTGTGGACGCAAATCATAAACTAAATGTATTATTGTTATTATATTTACATTATATTTGGACTATATAATCTTTTAAAAGCAAAGCAGGCCATAATTATTGATTTTTGTTCTATTAATTTTTCAGAATGAACATAATCCTGATGTAACATCGAAAAGTGGTTTCACTCCATTACATATTGCAGCGCATTATGGAAATGACAATATCGCAAATCTTCTGTATGAGAAGGGCGCAGATGTCAACTTCTCCGCCAAACATAACATAACTCCATTGCACGTCGCTTCTAAATGGGGTGAGGAGATTTTTTCTGTTTTTATATTACATATTTTTTATATCTTTCCTCGAAACTATTATCTCATAAAAGTACATATTTTTTATATCTGTGTTAAACCATTCGACATATACCAATAATTATTGGGCAATTGCTTTGATTTTATTTTCGTTTGAAGTAGATATTTTTCACCTTCTCATTTAATAGTTCCGATATTGGTTTAATACAGTCAACTGATTCTTATGTCAACTCGGATTATCGTGTGCTATTTTTATATCGTTCATTGGAGTTGTATTACAAATTTGTGATTGGTAATCCATCGCCATTAAAATACTTTTCTTCAATTTTCGTTGAAGACATTCCGCTATACTTATCATTTCATTGTTTGATTTTGTGTTACAGGTAAGATAAATATGGTATCGTTGCTGATTTCAAAAGGAGCAAATATTGAGAGTAAAACCCGCGACGGTTTAACACCTCTTCATTGCGCAGCCAGATCAGGTCATGATCAAGTAGTGGATATGTTACTTGAAAATGGAGCCCCGATACAATCGAAGACTAAGGTATGCTTTATTTACGAAAAACCGATTTGATCGATCTATTTTATTAAATATTAAATTATCTCGAAACGAAATACAAACTTTTATATCTAAATCCGCCCAAGCGTCTGGTGAAAATGCCATAATAGGCGTAATAATGTTCTTTAATTGTATCATATCGAGAGGAGCTGGCAATGACCAGTTACTTTTTCGCACAATGTATTTGTCTAAAATATCAGCTTATCATATTTTATATAGACTGCTATAATAAATACAAAAAAAATGTTTAATTTTATTTTAGAATGGCTTGGCGCCGCTACATATGGCAGCTCAAGGCGAGCACGTGGACGCAGCTCGTATACTTCTTTACCACCAGGCAGCCGTCGACGATGTTACTGTGGATTACCTGACCGCCTTACATGTGGCCGCGCATTGTGGTCACGTGCGTGTCGCCAAGTTGTTATTAGATCGAAATGCAAATGCCAATGCGAGGGCCCTTAATGGTTTTACGCCTCTGCATATAGCCTGTAAAAAGAATCGAATTAAAGTCGTAGAAGTATTGCTGAAACATGGTGCAAGTAAGTCAATTGTGTTTTGAAGTTTTTAAATAATACTACCAAGGTTTCGACATTCAGCATACCTGGTTAGGCTGAATTCATACAATCGTTTCGTTTTCTTTAGAAGCAAATGATAATGAAAGAAAACTGACAACGCAATCTATGTTAGTTGTTATACATGTGCAATTTTGCAATCACTAAATCGGATGTTCAAATTATTTTTACAGGCATAAGCGCAACGACAGAAAGTGGTTTGACTCCCCTCCACGTTGCTAGTTTCATGGGGTGCATGAACATCGTTATATTTTTATTACAAAACGAAGCGAGCCCCGATGTGCCAACTGTTCGCGGAGAAACTCCTCTTCATTTAGCTGCTCGAGCTAACCAGACGGACATCATACGCATATTATTGCGTAACGGAGCTATCGTGGATGCGAAAGCTAGGGAGGAGCAGACGCCGCTTCACGTTGCTTCACGTTTGGGAAATGTGGACATAGTCACGCTGCTGTTGCAGCATGGCGCTAACATAGATGCGACAACTAAAGATCTTTATACTCCGCTGCATATTGCGGCTAAAGAGGGGCAGGAAGAAGTGACTAATACTTTAATCGAAAACGGTGCTTCTTTGAATGCGACTACAAAAAAAGGTACTTGAATTAAATAATATTATTAGACACGATACTGTCTCTATATTTTATTATATTTTGATTTTCCAGTATCTTTCTTCAAGTACAATACTTTTGAATCTTTTGGAATTAAACTCTTTTCCCTAATGTTTGTTTCTTAAAAAATTGAACTATTTTTGTTCTAGTGCACGATGATTATTTAAAGTCATGCGTTATTTGTTTGGAACATTAAACTTCTAAAGCATGTGTACATGTGTACTGGAATTAATAAAATCAAGAACGATATAATATATAAGCATTGCTTTTGCAGGTTTCACACCTTTGCATTTAGCTGCCAAGTATGGAAATATTCAAATTGCTAAATTGTTGCTCCAAAAAAAAGCTCCTGTAGATGCTCAGGGCAAAAATGGCGTAACTCCTTTACATATCGCGAGTCATTACGATCATCAGGAGGTAGCTTTATTACTTTTGGCTAACGGCGCCTCTCCATTGGTGACTGCAAAGAACGGCCATACACCTTTGCACATAGCTGCCCGGAAAAATCAAATGGATATTGCTACGACTCTTCTCGATCATGGAGCACCTCCGAATGCTGAAAGCAAAGCCGGTTTTACTCCTTTGCATCTGAGTTCTCAAGAAGGACACACTGACATGTCAGCCCTGCTTTTGGAGCACAAAGCTAATGTCAACCAACCCGCTAGATCAGGACTCACTCCACTTCATCTTTGTGCGCAGGAAGATCGAGTGCCATTAGCAGAAATTTTAATCAATAGCGGAGTTGATGTCAATGCTGCTACGAAACAAGGTTACACGCCCTTACATATTGCCAGTCATTTTGGCCAAGTGAATATGGTTAGATTTTTGCTCGAAAACAAAGGAGAGGTTGATGCTAAAACAGGAATTGGTTATACGCCGTTGCATCAAGCTGCTCAACAAGGACACACATTGATAATTAATTTATTATTATCGCACAAAGCAGATCCAAATGCAGTAACCAATGTAGGTATTTTATTGTCACCTAATTATGTACATATATTAATTTTTGTTTCCAATCATTTAGCAGAATCTTAATCAAAAATAATTAATCATGTCTATCAAAATTTATAAGTGAATTTTTTAAACCGCCAAGAATAATTGCGTACAAAATTTTTGTGATTTATTTTCAATTTTTTAACTTTCCCTGGGGTAAGTAATCGTCAAAAAATCGAAAATGAAAATTTTTGCACATCTTTACGGTTTCTGAACATTTTGGTATACCTTAGAAAATATGGATGTATGTTTGTATGTGTGTGAGTTTTGTGTGGTTTTCGGGAGCAGGGATCAACCGATTTGAATTAAAAAAACATTCGATTTCTATTGATAAGGAGACGTCCTAATTAGTTTTTGGAGGCCAGCCGTTTAGGAGATACGGAGCAAAGAGTTCAGAAAATAGAAATTAAGTTTTTGAGAGAACAGACCATCCGATTTGATTGATTCAAATAGCATTTAATTTGTAATAATGAGAATGAGTGAAGATTTGTTAAGTCCAGCCGTTTTGTAGATACGGAAAAGTGCAAAAAATCGTAGATTTTGAGAGAACGATGCATCCGATTTGAGTGATTCAAAAAACATTCTGCTTGTGAAGAAACGATTAGTTATTGAAGAAGGCAGACAATTTTGTTTGAAAATATGTTTTGGATTTTAATTTTAATTTTAGCTACAATTTTAAATCTCATTATACTTAAAATAAATACTTTAAGCTCTTAAATTTTGTCTATAAGATACGAATGATTAAAGCTACATTATTTATAAAAATCTATTTCACAACATTTATATTCTTTGAATATTTAATTACGGTACGGAAGTTCCAGCAATTTGCTTTAAGACATGATGGCCATGCACTACTAGTTTATTGTATTTTGTTTTTGAGTGGTATGAGATTACTATTGAACCTCCTAAGAAAAAACTACTATAAAATCCTCAATAACTTTTAGAAAAATTCTTTTTATTATTCAACTCCGATTTTTTCAGAACGGACAAACAGCTCTAAGTATCGCTAATAAGTTAGGATATGTCACTGTAGTGGAAAGTCTGAAAATTATAACTGAAACAAATATTACAACTAATTATACTACTACTATAGAAGAGAAGTATAAAGTAGTTGCACCAGAAGCCATGCATGAAACATTCATGTCGGACTCGGAAGATGAAGGTGGTAAGTACTTATGTAAAGAATATACAATGTGCTTTCGATATATGGTTTGTTTATCAAAAAAACAGCGATTTCTAAAACTACTATTATCATGCAATAGCAGTACGCTCTCATTAAAGATGTGCCATGATTATGAATAATTGTCTATTGTATATTTTAGGAGAAGATCCAATGTTGTCAGATCAGCAACAATATCGTTATATGACTGTTGATGATATGAAGTCCATGGGCGATATGTCAATGCGCTTGGATACAACTCATGATGATGCGCACGATAATCGACATTCTATGGGTATATTATTTTTGAATGAAAGTAACTAAAAAAAAAACTATAATTATAGCCCTACTGAAGTCAACTTTTTGATTGGCATGTTTATTTTTTTATTGTTATTAATATTGATATTTAGGTTTTTAGCATAATGAACTATTATATTAAGAATCTAGATTACATGTATTGTATTTCAGCTCCATCCATAATTAACGAAGCAGCTGTGAACCGACATTACAACAAAGAAAATTATGCTATGAACACTCAACCTCTGGGTGCTCCATACAACGTGAATATTGCCAAAAATCCTGTTCATATAGGGTATGTCATCTACTATAACATCACAACTTGATTTCTTACATCTATTTCATAACTCAAACTTCATAAAAATATCACGCTAGAAACCATTTTATTAACTTATATGCTATATTTTTTAAATATTGTGCGCCACATACGAGGTTCTTCAGTAATAATATAGTCATAATAAACAATGAGTTTTAAACTTGACATTTAGACTTGATTTTTAAAGATTTTTTTTAGCATTTTGAGAAAATATAGTATAAAATGATATAAAATTTAAATATTTTTTAAATAATAATGGGTAGTACTGCCCTATTAAGACAAGTCTTTGAGCTGAGTTAAACTCCAAATCAATTCAGGGAAGAACTAGTTTGAGAGTTTTTCTCATTTTTATTTCACTCATACCGCAGTTTCAATTGGAAACATATTTTGATCTATATTTTTAATTGAAAATGCACATCGCGCTGCCCGATGTCAGTTTGCCAATAAAATACAATATATGGAAAAATTACAAAGTCGCATATTTAAAAATATGCTAGTTTTAGTAACATTTCCGCAACTGTATAGCGTCAAGAAAGCTACGATCATAATCCTATCAGATCTTGGGCGTCATTGTCGCAGTAATCAGTTCAAACATATAGCTCGATTTCAAAACTACTTTTAAAAACAGGCCAAAGGATCTGCCGATAGACAGAACAGAAATCTGCATTTATTGCAAAGGCCTATTTTTCCCCCTAAGCCAGACAAAGCCTGGTTAACATTTTTATAAACATTTACTTTTCTTGCTTTGCCTATCTTCTGAATCTTTCTTGAGTGCTCGACTATTTTATACAGGTGCACTTCCGATACGTAATTTATTTTACCAGAAAGATTAAAATCATCAGATTTGAACTTGAAGAGTTTAATTATATTTTGGTATAGATAATTTTACTACTACTAATTTCAATTTGTGGTTGTATCAATATTTTTCAATATAGCATATCAATTGAATGGTTTGGTGGATGTATTTGTTCATCAATATTAACATAATTGTTGTCATGCATGTTGCTGTCAAATAGTTTTAATGAAAGCATTTCAAACAATTTTTATAGGGTTTTTTTCATTTAGATTTCTCAAAGTTAAATATACGCTTTACCTTAAACTCTGATTCTTGGTTTTGCTGGTATTTAGAATTATACCTGCTCGAAATTAAATTTGATAAGTAACACTTGATATTAGCTTTTTTGTTTAGTTTTTTCATATAGTGTAATAAAAATAAATGACGAGGTGATTTCGATAAGGACTGATAAAAACAATGTGCTATTATATATAAATTAATTGGATTGCTTACATTTAGCTAGTCATTAGTAAAACAATTAATGGTTATGTATTGCTTAAAATAATATTTGTAATGAGGTGCGATAATTTATCATCTTAACGATGAAATGTCTTTCATGTGGTATTATGTTTATTTAACCTTTAGAGTAAACGACTTTGCTCCCAGAATTACATCAGGAAGCAGGCGGATAAAGATACATCCTATGTCTAGGGCGAGGTACCTAAGAAAGAGCTTTTTTTTTCAAAGTATTTTGTTTATCTTCCGTAACTATTTATTTTTTCAGTATTTTTTTTATTAACTTTTTTTATATAAATAGCTTTTTGTACATAGTTTTATCAGCAAACTTTGATACATAACAAAGCTAAATTTTATTATTCAATATTTTGTAATGTACACTAGTAAATGTTGTAATATATGATTAAAGACGTATGTTCGTAAATATTGAGAGATTGAAATAGGTTCTTAACAATGTATTTTATTAGTCATGTGGTTGATTTTAGTTGAGCATTTTTAATAGTATTATGGAGCATAGCTGTTTACTTCAATCAATCTGAATCAAATATTAAAAAGTCAATTTTGGGTTTGTGGAACTGTTAGCATTTTTTTATATATACATTAGTTAATTTCTCATCCCGTAGTAAAGTAAGACATAAATGCTGCTTATTGTCTTCCTCATTTAGAAGGCTACTGATACACTTTTGAGCATCTATTCAGTTTATTGTAATATAATTACATCCTATGTCGAACAAAAGAAATTACTTTCCGAACATTCTAATTCTTATATTGACTTTTAAGTTCTTTTTTTATAATGATTTTAGGTTGGTAATTATCATTAATATTGCATAATGCATTTAAATGTAATTATTATAATCAAGAACAGGTTAGTTTTGCATGCAATTACTGTCTTGTTTAATGCCAAATTCAAAGTTTGCTTGTATCATTTGCATATGTATAAATGTGTAGAATTAATATAATTGATTTATATATTTTTAATAAGATATTAATTCAAATAATTACCAGATTATGATGCTTAAAAATATTTATTGTGAGCTTATCGTTTTTGTTTACTTTTAATCAGAATTTGTCATTTTATCCATATTTATAATTTAATTCGGAGCAAAAACGATCGTTTCATTCGAAGTAACATTTACCTGAATAGAAAAAATCTAAGTACAACTCTATGAAAAAGTAGCATTTGTTGGTACAAATGTCTCTAATTTTTTTAAATAGTTTTACAACATTTGATTAAAACAAGATGATTGCACAACTCGAGTATACGATCTATTATATTATCAAACGTGTCATATTATCTATGAACGATCCCAAGGATATATAAGTTTGGCCAAAAAATTTTGCTCAATATTTTCGTTCTATCAGCACAAAATCACACTCAAACGATATAACCTTTATAATAAAAAATCCGTCGTCTTTATTCAGTAAATGGTAAATTTACGTAAATTTCTGTTAAAAATGGTCGAGTTTGACCATTATATTCGACAAAGTAGATTGTAAACATAATTTACTATAAAAAAAATGTTTACAAAAATGTTTTAATTTTGAAGACGAATGAAATATATTTAAAAAAAAATACAATAATAGATAACCAACACTTCTACATCACTAAAGCATATAAAACAGTGCTTAGAATCTTGGGTCGATTGATATCGTGTTTATTTTATTTCATAATCAGCAAAGGATTGCATCTAAACGGAGAGCCGAATATAAAACGGTTTATTCTGATAACATTTTGAAACTCATACTACATATCACAAAAACAAGGTAAATCATGTCCTGAATTGATATATATTTATTATCGAAATTAGGTATTGATATTTCACAAACGAATTCGGTCTCGGCGTTCCGTCTAATAAATAAATGCTGTTGTATCTGCGCAACTATTCAGAAGTTAAATGGCTCGCATGCAAACGAGTAACGAGTAACTCTAATGATTCGTTTCAATTCGGATCATGCAATTAACTCGAATGATTCGATTTCAATTTTTTCAATGATTTTTATTATTTTTATTCAAATTTTTTTCATACATTTTGTATAACATTAAATATTTCTCGGCTTGATACGTTTTGATTCGAATCCAGTAAATTGTGATTCAAGCCAGGTTGTTAAGGGCTTGTTTGGAATGATTCCAATTACTTGATTTGAGTTGGCACGTCACAAATTATTTGCGTTTTAGTTGGATTTTGATTAATATTAATGAAGCTGGACACCATGTGTACTATGATGCGTACCTCTTGCTTATCGTGTGGGAGGGTAAAAAGTAAATTCACTTAAAAATATTTGAGCCATGTTACAAGAATATTGAAAGTAAGTTTGTTTGATCACAGTGTTATTGTATACTTTGATTTACACAGTTACGTAAGTAGAGTTAGATGTATATATTT
>NW_020538040.1:132574669-132592823 GCF_003426905.1 Ctenocephalides felis
AGTTTTAATTTAAGTTTTTCAGTGCATTTTGATTATTAAATTTCACTTCATGGACTTCATATTCTATGTTTTAGATCGATACCTATTTTATATTAAAAATTAAGCTAAAACGGTTGCGGCAGGTTCATGAAAGTTATATTTTTGCATTATGTAATGACAGAATAAGATTTGAAGAATTCGTGTGATATAAATAAGCATATATGCAAGCACTGTAAATGCCCAGACAGACCTGCTTTCTATCTGTTTTTACATACATTATTTAGTTGTCGAATGTGCATTTCATTGATTTTACACAAAAACGTGTTAGCATGGTGGATATAATAAGAATGTTGTACCGTTACACTTTATAATCAATAAACTGAATAAACGATACAGTGTTTTGGGGTATTTCTGTCCTGTCCCTAATTCTGAAAGTTCCCTCTGTCTTTGAGCTCACATTCTGTGTGTACCTCACGCGCAGTAGATCCATTGCATGGGCGCATTCAAGAGGGGTAGAAAAGGGAGGATTCTCAATCTATTTGGGTTTTCTTCATTTTATGAAGGATACATCTGAAAATAAACTACGATATAAATTAACAAGAGATAAACGGCTTCTTTAGAGATAATGGAGTCAGTCATTTATTAATTTTTGGTGAACTTGAACAGTATGATAATTGAACTCCACGACTTTAAGTCGACATATTGAATACAAACAAATATTTTTTAATATAAAAGTATAAAATAAAAATTACAAATAATGATTAAAAATATCAAATTTTAAACATGGCAACGCCAACGTTGAAAAGAAATTGTACTAAAATAAACTCAATATACTGTTGTTTAGATTTTAGTACGATTTTTGATGCGCTTTATGTGATGCGATAGTAAGTTTTTGTTTATTCTAAATTGATTCCATGTGTTATATACTGTAATATTGATACGGAATCTTTCCAAGTGTGCTTATAACTCCATCAAACCATTGTTTCAATTTGATGATGAACCAATACACTGTCTTTGTATATTATATTTTGGATTATACATATTTATCTTTATTTATATTAGAGATTTAAAATTATATTTAAATAACTAATGAACAAACTCTGGATAAAATATATTTTTATTAAGAATTGATCTTATAAACTGCGCATTAAAATTAAAAGAACTTTCTATATAAAGCACAAATTATCACTAAAATGTGTATTGTATCTCTAATAAAACCAATAATTTTTTTAAGCGATAGGCGATTTTAATGCGAACGATTTGGAAGCGCCCTGCGTCGTGCAGTTACCGCCTCCGCATAGTACGGGATAAAGCGGCGTGCAGATGATGTGCCGGTTTAATAAGAGAGTTTGAAGCTTTGAATTGGTGATTAATAAGTATATATATATACATATATATGGTATTGTGCTTTTGCAATAATGCACAAACTGTTTTCGAAATATGGAATATCTATGAGTATGCAAAATATAATAGTTCGAAATTTATCTATGAGTGCGTCATCTAATTACATGGACATATATTAGTTTCATGCGTAATGCATCGTAAATTTTTTTTATATATGAAGTATTTTAAGCACTAACTTGTGTTAATTCATCATTTATCAACTGTTGTCATTTTTATTCTTTGCGTTTTTTGGAGTCTGACTATGGTGCATTCAAGTAGTACGGGCGACGACGGCGCGTTCTCTATTATTGGTGTAGTGCGTGCGGCAACGACTTGATAGTACATGTGGTTAGCATGAAACTTTACGCAAAGCCCCAAATAATGTTAACTTATAATAGAGTTAGTGATACGTTAATTATCTTACAAACGTTTTGAGATGAAATTTTGCCTCATCTAGTTAAAACTAGCACATATTTACTACATTCTTCAGAATACTTTTTGTTTCAATAACTGGAATTTTTATTAGACGAAAAATCTTTGCTTCAAATAAATAGGTCTGAAAACCTTCGGTCGATTGTAACAATTGAAAAAAATATTACAACTATTTCATTTCTTTCGAATGCATAAACATTTATACAAAACCATAATAATATTATAATATGTTATGGTAATCGAAAAAAACTCGAAAATGAAAGTTTTTATGTATCTTTACGTTTCAAAGGTTTCTGAACATTCTGACACTTTAAAAAACTGTATACAATGTGTGTGTGTGTCTGTGTCTGTGTCTGCGGATACAAATTTTCGTCTATGGTTTCGGATCAAACGATTTGAATAATTCAAATAACATTCGATTTGTATTAATAGGGGCAGGTCAATTTAGTTTTTGAGAGAACGAATCATTATTTGTACTGACGAAATGAAGAACTGATTACATTTTTGGGAAGGCGGGTCCAGCAGTTTCGGAGATCCTACAAAAAAGTAAAAAAAGCCATTTTGCGGTCAAAAAAGATTATTAGATAAATGCACATCAATTATCGGATTTTGTATAGCAATTATAATAATATTACACATTTTTGTTTTTATTTCTGTGGATTCCTACTAATGTTATCCGTTAGACTGCGACGTGGCGCTTACGCGCTTTGATATTTCCTATCTAAAATAGATATGCAGCGCGATTGCATTGAATAAAATTTTCAAAAAGTCAATTATTTTAAAAATTTTACAAAAAATTTTAAAGCTTTTTTAAATAAAATGATTTTCCGTGCGGAAAGTTGTAGCAATTTGCCTTAAGCACGATGCCATGCACCACTATTTCTTAGAAGTGTCGTATTAAAGCTTTAACTTTTCTGTGAATAACTGTATCGGTATCAAAGTATGTATAAATAAAGTAATATTATGTTCTATAGGGTACCAAATCCAGTGCCCTTTTCCTACAGCTCGCTAGCCACGAGTCTATCGTGTCCCGTACCCGTACCCGTACCCGTGCGTCGTGCGGCGGCCGTTTTGGCCCTCTCTTCGGTCTACGGCCTCGTGTGGAAGGCGCGCGCGTCGCTCGCATAGCCGTATAGCCGTATAGTCGTATGCCCTCGTTTAGATTTCCCGATCGGGATGTGATACGGCGCGTTAGTCTGACGTTCGCGAGCGCGCTGGATACACGAATCTAACATTTAAACACTGTGCCGTGTATTTGTTTTTGCTAATTACAATATGCAACTTTGTTGTTAGTGTCGCAGGTGCCGTTTTCTATGTTTGTTGGATTCCCATTCTTTCTTGGGTTAAATTTCATTCAATCAGACTTTTGTTTTCGGAATGAAGAAGAAAATCGTGGGAAGGATTAAAGGGCTATACATGTTTTGCTTTTGGTAGTGTGGTTTGACTATATATCTCAGTGATTTTATGCACAAAATATTGGTTTAGTTTAGGTTAGGCGTTAGTGGCAATACATTGTGTTTAACTGCTAAATTATATAACTTGGATATATTTACTCAAATCGCATAAGGTGAGTATTTGACGAACGTTGTCACATAACTGTTTATGCAGAACATTATGGGTTTTTAGGGTGGCCATGCTCGAATATTTTATACTTTATATTTCATTTAAATTATGTAGATCAGTTTATCTTTTGAAATTGTTTCAAGAAAAATTTCTCATGAGACATTACGAATTGTCATGATCAAATTAATAGTTTTGCGTTGGAGTTTTCGACATTTAAGTGGTATTGACATTTTAAAACTGGCACCGGAACCTCTGGAAGAAAGTGCACTATAATCGCAGTTCGAATCTGCAAACAAACAAATGTTTGTATATATATATATATATATATATATATATATATATAAACACGCATGTGCGTGTTTTTATTATTGATGTATGAGTATAATTTTTGAAATAAAAGCAGATAGCAAAAAGATATGTATATGAACTGTCAATTTTATGGCTCCTATTTTTATATAGCTTACCATGTCACATACATAGGAAAATGTTATAAATGTACTGACAAAAGGACCACTGATAACTTATCAGCTTGTGATATCTCCGCGAGTTCTTTATTATTATAAAATCAATATTTATTTTTACCTACAAAACAATTAACGGTGCTATGATTTTTCGTCGCTCGAAAAAGAAATGTAGCGTAACTATTTATAAATTCTTTACCTAAAGGGTAAAGTGAACTAAAATCGTCGTAGTTTTCAATCTTATAAAACAAAGAAATTTGGGTCAGAAAATCTATCAATAGCTCTCAAACAAAAAATGTTACTTCTGATATTTCTACTTCAAAACAGTATGGTCATTTTAGCACACTTCATAATGAAATACTTATATGCAAAATTCATTTATATTTGGATACATTTGTTATTACAATACTATCAATGTTTTATGTATTGGTATACTATAACTACTACTATAACTATAACTATGTAACTACTACTACTATAACCATAACTATACAACTACTACTACTATAACTATACTATGTAATTTTAATATTTTTTATATGTAAGGGAAGACTGGGTATGGTCATGCCGCTTTTTTTATCATCAATAATTTTGTTAATTTACCAGTTAGCTAGGAAAAAGTAAATTAAATTGTAATTTGAACAATTGTCTACGTAAAAATACTGAAACACTATCTTGAAATACGAGGGATTTGTTATAGAATCAAATCATACAAGAAAAGGGCGAGTGCCACAGGAATAAAAATAGGTTTAAAAACAATAAGTATAAACACCAAAATGGTTTATGACTTTTATTGTCGTTAGTAACAATAATATGTAATACAACACAATATAAATATTCGAATTAAGCTTATGAATAGTAGTATTAAGTATAACAAAACATATTTTTTTAAACAAAATTAACGAGAATTCTTTGTGAAATCATTTTTGAAGAAATCTTGTACATATTGAATTTTCTTTGTCCTTTCTTTTTCGTATTTTGTCTTAGTTATGTTAGATTTTTTTAATCTGTACGAAAAGGACAAGAAATACCTATCACACACAAAATTTGTCACAACCGTACCCAACGCACACTTTTGAAAATTATTATTATGACTGAGCTAAATTATCTAATTATAGGTAAAAACTAATTGCTAGTAAATAACTACTAATATTCAACTTACAGCAAAATAACAAACAAAGTGACCTTTAAAAGAATTCGAAAATGAAACTTACTTTTGTCTCTTTAAAAGCAATACGGTTTACAGATCATGTTAATGCACTGACTGAAAGTAATAATGGGAACTTGTTTAAACAATCATACTTGATCTTTGGACCCTATCCCAAAATCAAGTATAGTTTAGCTATTATGATGACTGTCACTACCGTACCCCGGCACAACCATACCTATTCTTCCCTATACTGAGTACACACAAGTATTCCCAATCTTCACATAATAGAGAATAAACTGTATTTTTAACTTCCTGTAGGGCAAGTTATAGTAATCGCAAAAAAATCGAAAATGAAAATTTTTATATATCTTTACGTTTCAGAGGTTTCTGAACATTTTGGCATACCTTAAAAAAATGGATGTATATGTGTGTGCGTGTGTGTGTATGTGCGTGTGTGTATGTGCGTGTGTGCGGATACAAATTTTCGTCGACGATTTCGGGAACACGTATGAAGCGATTTGAATAATTCCAAAAACATTCGATTCGCATTGATAAGGAGACGTGCTGATTAGTTTTTGGCGAAAGCAGGTCTAGCCGTTCCGAAGATATGGGGCGAAAAGTGCCAAAAACGGTAACTCAGTTTTTAAGAGAATGGAGCGTCCGATTTGAATAATTAACAATTTTAGTAGTATATATATATAGTATAATTTTTTTTACATTCTATGAGTTCCGTACCAATGCTTATCCGTTAGACGGCGGCGCGGCGCTTACGCGCTTCGATATTTTGTCTCTATGCAGTTAAAGCAGTACGATTACTTTGAAAAAAATGTTCAGAATTTCTAAAATATTTCAGAATACACTTTTCTTCAAAGTCTTTTTTCAAAAAAAAAGTAAATTTTTGTCAAAAATTTATAGTTTCTCAAAAATCTAATTTTTCAGATTAAATTTTTTTCAAAAATGTTAATCTTTTAAAAAAAAATAATTTTTGGTACGGGAAGTTCCAGCAATTTGCCTTAAGGCACGATGCCATGCGCCCCACTAGTTTAATATTTGAATATATAAAATTTCATCTCGAATAAAACAGTTCATAATACACATAATAAAATGTTCATATAAAATATGCAACATAAAATATACATATTAAAATTATATGAAAGTGTAAAAATCGTATGAAAATAAATTTGATCACACGGTTTAGAAAAAAACCTATTAGTTTACGTGAAAGCTATAAACTGTTACTGGGTTTTCAGAACGGAACTTGCTTTGAATACCTAAAGCATGTGATACAAAATGTCTCTGAACGATCGCCGTCTCAGCCGCCGTTGTTGCTGCTGCAACACGGTTCATTGCAAATTCAGTTCACTATTAAAAGCTGACGAATTATTCCCGAGAACTGTAACAACAGAATAATAAACGTTGCAAAAACGGATTTCAACAGATTTCTGTGTAATACGTTACGAAATGCTGCTCTAGATCTAGATACTTTGATGCTTAGATGCATCTCACACGTTGCCTGCTGGAACTGAAAGAGAATTTATTTATCTAAATCTACAGGTTGGCACATGCACTAAGGGTGTGTTCGCCACAAGCTCATTGTGAAATGAGTAGAGTAGAGCGGGGTTTGAAGGTCCGCGGGTAGAAGGACCATCAGCAATATCTCAAAAACCAGTAAAGTTAAGCATTTTTTAACAACAATATTTGAGAACAGAGGGAAAAAGATGTATGTCCAGATACCACCTTGATTCTGAAGACGTTGCTATCGGGAGAAAAACGGCAATGTTTAAAAATCCATTTGTTTTGATTGTGAGCACTGTTGCTTAGTTTTCCAGACCTTAATACAATTTTTAGGTATACGTTATTTAATTGTTTTATAAGATGTATTTTAATTTTAAGTTAGATTTAACAGTTTTATTATATAACCTTTATAAAAACTTACACATGGGCGGGGTAAAAGAGACCAACTAAACTTTCATCCTGGCAAAGTAAATTCAGATAAAATTAGCAATTTTACAAGAGAAAATATAAAAAAATAGTTATTTTAACTCTGCTGGTGAATATTTCTGACGAAATACCAGATCAAAGTTATTTACAGTACTATCTCTGCAAAAAAGTGCACCCATGAAATTTATATTTTGCATTGGTTGTATAATGTAGCTATTATTTTGCAAAAACTTTCTAAAATTAAAATAAAATCTGTTTGCCCCCTTGCCGTCCTAATTTACCCCGCTTATGGGGTAAAGGACCAGGTTACAAATTTTTGAAAAACAGCAAAAAATACATTTTTAGAATGATGAATTAGCTGGAATTTTTCTGAACAAAGTCCGATAGTTGTTTGATTGAAATGTGTTATTTGTTATGATATATTTGTTTTTGTTTTATTTTTTTGGCCGTAAAATTTAATTTAGTATGATCGTGATTCCGATTATCATTGAAATTTTGTTTTCTACATTTAATTACGAAGAAACGGCCCTGCCGATCTTTACCTAAACCTAATCAACGCGATTCCCAAGCAACTTTTCGAACATTATGCAAAACTAATCAATGCGAGTCTATGAATGGATACACATACTCATACTTTTTTCCAAATTTGATATCAATCGCTTCAGAATAACTTGAGAAAACATAAAATTAGCAAGTCGTATTTTTTTGGTGAAAACATAAACTTCTTCTTCGGGAAGTTAATAATGTGAGACATTAAGGAAACATCTTATAATCAAGTTTTGTATTTGTTGTTTTAATAGTGACATCTGAAAATTACAAAGTTGCAACGCAACTGGCACGTCATCTTTGTAATATAACTACTATTATATTCTTTCTATCATATGTAGAGTCATATGTCATGTAGGTTTTTTTTTTTATAAAATTGGTTTTGTTTGTTTATTTTTAATTGTAATAATCCACGAGGTTAGACCATGTCTGTTTTGAGCATTTTAGGTAAATATCAACAAATAAATCACTTTCTGATATTTTTTATGAGTTTTATGAAAGATTTTGATTAAATGTTATAGATATCTGTGTTTTGAAACCATTGATAAATTGATTGACCGATAGGAGTTCAGCTTCGAGCCCAAATTATAATTTTATATCAGACATGTTTAATTTTCAGTTTGATTTATATTCGGGCAGGATAGCTATTTTTTTTTAAATACGCATTCGATACGGATGCTTGATATAGCTAAAAGCTTAATTGTCTAAAGTTTGATTCAATATTCGTCTATTATTTTGTCTTATGCAATTTCTTCGAACTTCTTTAATTCCGTTCAAATTAAGTAAATTGGTATTTATATCTCTGATTTTTTTAAGACTTAAGTTTGCTTATTGCGTCAGTGCCGATGGGAAATTGTCTCATTAATATCCGTTAATAGATTTATCTTTGCGAAATCATTTGAAAATTACATATGCACATGCATAGTTTTTACGACGTACGGCTTCCAGCCGGCATGTTGCTCAATAAGTGTGTCACAGACTCGCGAGCAATTTAGTGAAGTCAGTGTAACATAAAACGGCCATTCTTACAAAGTTCTCTAGAAATTCCTCTAGATTAACATGCGAAATGTTTATACAGAAACTTATTAACATGAATTATATATCTACCTATCAGATCAAGAAAATATTATTCCAAAGTACAAATTACAAATACAATTTTTTTAGATTCTGAAAGCTATGTGTTTTAATAGAGAAGAAATATTTCTTTGTGCATAAAGCAATTTCAAATTGGTACTATCCTTTTTTTCTGAAGCATTTTCATGAAATATGGTAGGAGGTAGTATGTGGCTAAAATTTGACACCAGACATAAGCTTTTATATCATTTTTTTATTCATTGAATAATTTGATTGGGCTAAAATAGAGATTAATTGTTCATATTTTTTATATTTCAAATATTGTATTTTTGTATTAAACAAATTTTATCAGTTTTTGAACATTAAATAGAAATAGCATAACACGGTCTACTATTTGCCAATAATTCCAATTTGCACAAAATTCTATAGCTTAATGAATAAAAATTTTTGAAATTATATTGAAAAAACATAAATTTACGATATGTTAATTATTGGCCTGTAGAAAACAAGACTAAAATAATACTAGTGGATTTGAGTTTCAGTTTTCTAAATTCTGTAGTGTGACAGTGATCTTATGAATCAAAGTCACCATTAGAAAATTGCACAAGACTGCCAAGAATGCATGATGTTTCTCTGCTGAGGCACGCGAATAGAAAGTTATAATAGTAGTATAATTTACCGCCTAATTACGTAAAAGTATCTTCCAGTAAGAAGGTCAACGACGATTGCTGATTAAGACACCATTACTTCACTTTGTGCAGATAATGATCGCAAACAAAAAGGTATAATGACACGTGCTTTCTTGTGGCATCGGGACCAATTTTAACTCATTATCAATCGATTGTGTTGTGATTTCTTTAGAAGTTTTCAATAATACTCTTCATTTTCACTGAAAAAAACTTCATTTTTTTTATTTATTTATAATTAGCAATCAGAATACATATCCTATAAGCTAATGTGTGACGTATACACAAAATAAAAAATTAAATAAAGTAATTAAAATAAACAAATAATAAAGATACAAAAACAAAGATTATAAATAAATACAAATAATATAATTATAAGCAAATTAGGAAAAATAAGTACGTTAGGATGTCCCATTGAGTTAATCCTAAGTGGAGAAAGTCAGGCAGAGATTACATGGTCAGATCAGTAGGCTATTTTCTTTTGAGTTTTCGGGTTGTATTTTCATTCACAAGTGGTTTTAGTAGTTTATTGATATGTGTTGCGATTTTGTTAAGATGCGCGCAGACCTTTTCCTTGGTGACGTCTTTTATATATGGTATTTTTAGGTCCTGATGTATCATATGATTACTTACAAACCATGGAGCGTCGACTAGAGTTCTGAGAATTTTATTTTGCATTCCCTTCATCTTGGCTATATGTGATTTGCTAGCGCATCCCCACAGCTCTATGCCGTAGGCCCACACCAGTTTTAGCACTGCATTGTAGATTAAAACTTTGTTGTACAGTGAAAGTTTTGACTTTCTATTTAAAAGCCGTTGCATTTTTAGTTTTATTATATTATAGAATTTAAGTGCAGGCCTAGGTACTTAATAACGTTGTTTTCGGGAATTTCGTCGCCATTAAGCGTTACGAAAAAATTACATTAAACGCAACAATTTCAACATAGAGATGAGAACATGTTTAACAATCGAATGCTGAATTATATTTTCCATATGATCTTGTTAATTTATTAATTTTCATAATTTTCATATTAATTTATTGATAGCAAAAATACTTTTTATTCAGTTAATTATAAGCTAAATTAATAATTGAAAATTGTGAAATTATAAAAATGTATAGTAGAAATTTAAAAACTCGAATGAGAGAAACTAGCTAGCATAAGGTAGGGCGCGACACAAAGGTCCAATTTGTCTTTGAGCAATTATATTATGAAAACCAAATCAATTATATCAAAACAAATTACACATATCAAACGAAGAACTGCCTGACTGTGTGTAAAAACTCCCAGTTATTTTATAACCATAGAAATGTTTTTTGCTGTTTTTCAAAAATTTGAAACCTTGTATGGTTTTTTGTACCCCATAGATGGAGTGAATTGGGACGCTCAGGGGGCAAGCAGATCTAATGTTTTATTTTAAGTTTGAAGGAATTTTACAAAATAATATCTACTATTCAACCAATGGACAATGTAAATTTTAAAGGTGCATTTTTTACAGAAATATAACTGTAAATATCTTTGATCTGGTATTTTACCTGAAATATTCTTCAGCAGAGTTGGAATAACTATTTATTTATCTCCTATAAAATTATTTTTTAAACTTAATTTACATTTTATTTGCTATTTTTTATTTTTTACACCTTCGCCAGTAAAGGATTCAGTAATTCCCTTTTACCCCATCCAGGTGTAAGCTTAATAGAGGTTATATAAAAAAAAGTTGAATCTAACTTAAAATTAACAATACATTCTCTAAAACAATTAAATAACGTAAACTTAAAAATTATATTAAGGTCTCGTAAACTATGCAACAGTGCTCATAAACGAAACAACGAAAAAAAATGGTTAGATTTTTAAACATTACCGTTCTTCTCCCTAGAGCAGCGTCATAAGAATCATCTTATTCCCTCTACTTTAAAATATTGTTGTTAAAAAAAATTTAACTTTGCTGGTTTTTGAAATATTGGTGGTGGACCTTTTTTTCTGAGGACCTTTAAGCCCCGCTCCACCTTAAGTCAAAAATATTAATAAAATGTAAATTATAAAATTACAACGATAATATATTAAAAATAATGTGGGAAGCAGTCATGTGGTATGAAAGCATCAAGTTTTTCTTGTATAAACCTCTCTTCCATACTTTTGCCTATTAAAAGTTAGTGATCTATTATGCATCATGGAGATTAATGTTTTTGTGATCAAACATCAAAATCAATACTGGCAAATTTAAATTTATACATATATAATATGCTACATCAAATACAAAAGTTTAATTTATTTAACATTAACCAATTTAATTAATTATCTTTTATTATAAATTAATTCGTCTATTTTGGAATTCGTTTATTCGAATGTAAATAATGATTATTTTTAGTAAAAACGCTGTGTTGTGCCATCATGTGTCCATATCTTTGTCGTTGGATCAACAGCTGTTCAATTTCCAACCCCCTATATTTTAGTTTTAATGTGATTGTGTATACAATATGCCAGTGCCATTGACACGACCGATTCTTCTTACGAACTAAAATATATAAAACTTACGTGAAACCTGGGACTCTTTAAAAAAATCCATCAATTAGTGGTGCATAGCATCGTGTCTTAGGGCAAATTGATGGAACTTTCCGTACCAAAAATTAAAATTTCAAAAATGCTAAATTTTTTTTTGAAAACTGAAAAAAAAAAGATTTTTTTGAAACTTTTTTTTAAACCAATCGTACTGCGTGGCTGTTTTAGAAACGACGTATCGAAGCGCGTAAGCGCCGAGTAGCAGTCTCACGCATAAATATTGGTACGAAACTTATACAAACGTAAACAAAATATGTACTTATTATTAAAATATCTATAAAATATATGATAATTTGATGTGCATATGTCTATTGATTATTTTTGACCGCCAAATGGATTTTTTCACTTTTTATTCATCGAAGCCGCTGAAATTCACAAAAATTTAATCAGTTCTTCATTTTGTCAATACAAATAAAATGTTTTTTTTTGAATCATTCAAATCGGACTCTCCGTTCTCCAATTAGATTTATTCAAAAAAAAACTTGTAATTGTGTAACCGGTATGCAAAAAATGGTTTTTCAAAATATTTCGTTGTTTTGAAAATTTTCAAAAAACTCAAATTTTCGAAATTTTTTGCTGTTTTCAAACAAAATATAAATTTTGAAAAATTGCGAAAGATATCAAAATTTTAGAAAAACGATTTCTTACAAAAATTTGCGAATATTTCGTAATTTTAAAAAAAAATCGTATTTTTTCAAAAATTCCCAAATTCTCAAAAAAATAAAAAAAAACATTTTTTTAAATTCCAAAAAATTTTGAGCTTTTAAAAGATTTTTAAAATTTTAAAAGAAAATTGTCGCCCAATATAATAACCTCTCATAAATTTGCAGTATGTATTTATAATAATTAATCTATTTGAAATTATTAAAAATGAATTATTGATTATTTTTATTTCTCGAATTTTTAATTACGGTACGGGAAGTACCAGCAATTTGCCTTAAGGCACGATGCCATGCACTACTAGTTATGATTGTAAACTAAAATCAACTAATCTTTATTTTTGTTCAAACTGTTCACACATGAATCATAATAATTACCAAATGTTTTGTTTTCTAATCTCTTTACAAATATTTCTTCACTGAGTAATCTTTATGTTTATTCTAACTTTATTCATATTATTTATAATAATTACTGATTGCTTTCTGTTATTCAAAAACAGAATGCAATTTAATCTTTAATGTTATAGTTTACGAATGTTTTTAAACAAGAAAATTAGCTACCACTGAGTCATCCTTATTTTTGAACGTTTCGTTATTAAACAAAAGATTATAATTTAATCTTGCGAAATAAAACAATATTATATGTTTTATGGAAACATGGGGAAAGCATTAAACATATTGAATCGTTGCACTTATTAATAAACTGATCGTGAAGTCGAACTAGTATTAATTTGACATTTGTGTTAGGTGGAAGCAAGGTTTTGATATTTGTGAATAACTGAAATTGAAATAAACGTTTATAAAAGCACCATAGGTGTTTGGACAGTTTTGTGATTACTAACACATTAAGAGTTACCATAAAAAAATCAAGATTTATCAAAAAAAAGTGCCGAGAATACCAAATCTTCAATGTTCTCTTATTTATAATTCTGTCTATTTGAAATTAAAATAAAAAAACAATTGTACTCGAGGTAAACTATTTTAAATTTATTTAGTCATATATATATATATACATATATATATATATATATATATATATATATATATATATTAGGGTGACCCTTAAAATGGTCATTTTCGAATTTCCCTGCTCCCAGGGGCTCACATGGTTCCAAATTGATAAAAATCAATACTCTGAAAGTTTTAGCTCTTAATATTAATGTTTAGTTAGAGCTCCCAGGGGCTCAAATGGTTCCAAATAGATAAAAAACAATTTTCTGAAAGTTTCAGCTCTTAATATTATCGTTTAGATAGAGCGCAATTCAATCAAAGTTTGTATGGGAAAGGCATGGAAAATTTTTTGAAAATTTAAAAAAAATGTTTTAGGTGTAACTTAGCGACAAATGAATGAGTTTTATTCATTCATTTGTTCGCTAAATTACATCTTAAGAACATTTTTAAAATTTTTGAAAATTTTTCCATGCTATTTCCATACAAAACTTTGATTGAATTGCGCTCTATCTAAACGATAATATTAAGAGCTGAAACTTTCAGAAAATTGTTTTTTATCTATTTGGAACCATTTGAAAATGACCATTTTAAGGACCACCCTAATATATATATATATATATATATATATATATATATATATCTGTCATCCCAGTGCTTGAGTAAATTGCTACTTTTCAGAGCATAAAATATAAAATTTTAATAGTTGTGTATAAAATCGGTTACTTGAAACTAACCGTTGAAATTTTGTAAAATGTACTTAAACATTGTTTATATTTTTACCATTTTATGTATTTCACCAACTAAAATTTCCATGTGTATGTGTAAATTATAATCAGCCGTTTTGTATTAAGTTTCAAATTTATCTCATAGAATTATTACTAAACTAGTAAGTGGTATTACGCTTTGAAATTGCAAAAACTTTACGATTTGTGTAAAAACGGCTCTTCCGATTGCCTCTAAAAACTATTAAACGAGAGTGCTTATCGAATCACATCGAAGCGCTTTTAAATTTTTAAATTCGTTTTTGCCATTTTTGAGAATGCGTCGGCGAAAGGTCGAAAATCGGCGCACATACTTTTTTCAAATTTGGTCTCAAACGATTCAGAATGACTTGAAACTTTGAGAAAAAACAATATTAGCAAGTGGAATTTTTTGTGAAAGCGTAAATTTCTCCTTCGTGAAATTAAAATAAAAAGATTTTCAATACATATTGTACTGTATTTACCTTTTTTTGTCCTTCAAATAACATAGTGTCAATTATTTGACACGAGTGTCTGTAGCTAATTTGAGTTAGTTTCGTACTAAGTTATATGGATTTAAAAATTCGCGATGATTTGTTAACTTCCCGTAGGGTAAGTTATAGTAATCGCAAAAAATCGAAAATCAAAATTTTACATATCTTTACGTTTCAAAGGTTTCTGAACATTTTGACATATTTTAGAAAAAATGGATGTGTGTGTATGTATGTATGTATGTTTAGATACAATATTTCGTCAACGATTTTAGGCGCATCGATCAACCGATTTAAATGTTTAAAAACACATTCGATTGCTACTGATGGCAAGACGTGCTGATTGGCGAAGGCAGGTCCAACCGTTTCAAAGATACGGGGCAAAATTGCCAAAAATGGTAATTTAGTTTTTGAAGTAACGGAGCGCCCGATTTAAATGATTTAAAAAACATTTTACTTGTATTGACGAAATAAGGAATTGATTAGATTTTTGGAAAGGCATGTCTAGCGGTTTCAGATATACAGAAGAAAATGTAAAAAAAAATATTTAGCACATCAAATTATCAGATCAGATCACATCAGATATTTTATAGAGAATTTAAACAAGTGCTAAGATTTTTAATTCCTAAAGTTTACTTATACGGTTCAAACAAATTTCAAAATTTTTAGATTTTTTTTTTCAAAATTTTCAAAAATATATAAAATTTTATACTTTAGATGTAAATTTTAAATTTACAATTCAGTTTAAAAATGTACATAATAAATATGCGTTTTGTTACCGTAAGAAATATATCCTCAGTTGGATTCATTCACCAACTCTTAACGTAAACATTTTCAAGTGTTTTGAGCGATAAGATCGTCACTATATATTATATGAACGAATGCACATATAATAATTATATTGATCTCTTTGAAATTATTTAAAACAATTATTATTGATCATTGATCCATATTTATTGATTGTTATTTTGTTTTTGCTTGAATATTTAATTTTCGTACTGGAAGTTCCAGCAATTTGCCTTAAGGCACGATGCCATTCAACACTAGTTGGTTTTGTTTTTGCGGTTACTATAGCTCTCCGGGAAGTTAAGAATTTCAAAATTATCAATATGTTGGGATAGTGTAATAATTAATATTTTATTGTAATAATAAATTTGGCTAGCAATTGTCTATTCGTTGATCACCATACACAACGAATAATTTCTTAAATTTTGTTAAATTAATTGGTAAAGTATTGAATTTTACTGTTTTTAATTAAAAAATGAGTTTTACAATTAGTTGTATTTATTTTAAATAATCAACTTTTGTCAACAAAATAAGGCTAAATTTTTTTTTTCTGCTGGATATGTATGTAGGTAAAACGCTGTACTCGAAGATATTTAATGAAAATATTTTTAAACATCCATCCAATTATTGAATAAAAACCAATAGTTTGAAAATATAATATCGCAGTCATTTCAAGTTCTTTTTATCTCTATTAGATTTTATTTAAATGAAATATAGTTTTCTTATACAAAAAGCAGTAAACTATTATTACTAATAATAATCAAATAATAGAGAATATTGTAATTTAAATATCATTACTTGTTTTCAGAATTCATTGTTTCAGTGCGAATGAAATCACGTATAAAGGAAATTTATCTATACAATATGCAAAACAGAAATTGAATATTTTTTATTAAAAAAAAAATGTGATATGAACATTATAATTGTGAAGGCTTTTTTATACGGATTCACAGAGAGCGCGGCTAAATGAACTTCTCTTTGTAAAGATATAAAGATATTATCAATAAGATTCAAAGTATCGCATCAAACTTATAAAATATCGAACAATCTTGAACAATCTAAAAAAATCATAAAAAATTAATGATTAATTATAAGTTTAAATTAAATTTTCAGCGATATATATATATATATATATATATATATATATAGGGTGGTCCTTAAAATGGTCATTTTCGAATTTCCTTGCTCCCAGGGGCTCAAATGGTTCCAAATAGGTAAAAAACAGTTCTCTGAAAGTTTTAGCTCTTAATATTATCGTTTAGATAGAGCGCAATTCAATCGAAGTTTTGTATGGAAATAGCATGGAAAAATTTTCAAAAATTTAAAAAATGTTTTTAGATGTAATTAGCGAACAAATGAATGAATAAAACTCATTCATTTGTCGCTAAGTTATACCTAAAACATTTTTTTTAAATTTTCAAAAATTTTACCATGCTCTTCCCATACAAACTTTGATTGAATTGCGCTCTATCTAAACGTTAATATTAAGAGCTAAAACTTTTAGAGAATTGTTTTTTATCTATTTGGAACCATTTGAGCCCCTGGGAGCAAGGAAATTCGAAAATGACCATTTTAAGGACCACCCTATATATATATATATATATATATATTAGGGTGATCCTTAAAATGGTAATTTTCGAATTTCCTTGCTCCCAGGGGCTCAAATGGTTCCAAATAGATAAAAAACAATTCTCTGAAAGTTTTAGCTCTTAATATAAACGATTAGATAAAGCGCATTTCAATCAAAGTTTTTGTTTTGTATGGAAATAGCATGGAAAAATTTTCAAAAATTTTATAAATGTTTTTTAGATGTAATTTAGCGAACAAATAAATGAATAAAACTCATTCATTTGTCGCTAAGTTATACCTAAAACATTTTTTTTTTCTCAAATTTTTTTCCATGCTCTTTCCATACGAAGTTTGATTGAATTGCGCTCTATCTAAACGTTAATATTAAGAGCTAAAACTTTTAGAGAATTGTTTTTTATCAATTTGGAACCATTTGAGCCCCTGGGAGCAAGGAAATTCGAAAATGACCATTTTAGGGACCACCCTAATATATATATATATATATATATATATATATATATATATATATATTGATTAGTTAAAGTTTGTTGATCATTTCATTGTCATTTTATTTACCATATTTGTAGCAATATTACATATGTATTAAAAGATTATAACTTAATATGAGAATATTATTACTTGCATTCATGTTACTATTCAAAGTGGCAAAACTTATACAAAGTTAAAAAACCAGTGCTAAAATTTTCCCGGAATGTCTTATCAGCTGTGTCGCGCACCGGTCGATTTCTACGCGAAGGGGAAGCGATTACGCACACTGGAAGCGAAGGCGTCTGGTACAAAATATCGAATTTTTCTCGGTCGGTAATTTTATTTTTGTCCTCTGCAGAAATTTACGCTCTATTTTTAGATAATTTATAGAATATTTTTATTCGCATCAATAAACAAGAAAAACGTAGAGCAGGGCGGGGCGAAAAGGTCCAAATTGAATTAGAGGAATTATAATATTAAAACCAATCTAATTATATCATAACAAATTACACATATCAAACGGACAACTATCTGACTATGTTCAATAAAACTCCCAGATAATTATTCATCATTGTAGCAATGCGTTTTTTGTTGTTTTCAAAAATTGTCACTTGGTTTTTTTTGTCCCATAAGTGGAGTAAAATGGCATAGCTAGGGGGCAAACAGTCCTCGTCTTTTTTAAATTTTACATTTTAT
>NW_020538040.1:132593823-132621833 GCF_003426905.1 Ctenocephalides felis
TTTTGGCCGTAAAATTTAATTTAGTATGATCGTGATCCGATATCATTGAAATTTTGTTTACTACATTTAATTACGAAGAAACGGCCCTACCGATCTTTACCTAAACCTAATCAACGCGATTCCCAAGCAACTTTTCGAACATTATGCAAAACTAATCAATGCGAGTCTATGAATGGATACACATACTCATACTTTTCCTTTGATATCAATCGCTTCAGAATAACTTGAGAAAACATAAAATTAGCAAGTCGGATTTTTTTGGTGAAAACATAACTTCTTCTTCGGGAAGTTAATAATGTGGGACATTAAGGAAACATCTTATAATCGATACTTTATGAAGAAAAATAATCAAGTTTTGTATTTGTTGTTTTAATAGTGACATCTGGAAATTACAAAGTTGCAACGCAACTGGCACGTCATCTTTGTAATATAACTATTATATTCTTTCTATCATATGTAGAGTCATGTGTCATGTAGGTTTTTTTTATAAAATTGTTTTGTTTGTTTATTTTTAATTGTAATAATCCACGAGGTTAGACCATGTCTGTTTTGAGCATTTTACGTAAATATCAACAAATAAATCACTTTCTGATATTTTTTATGAGTTTTATGAAAGATTTGATGAAATGTTATAGATATGTGTTGATGTGAAACCATTGATAAATTGATTGACCGATAGGAGTTCAGCTTCGAGCCCAAATTATAATTTATATCAGACTGTTTAATTTACAGTTTGATTAAGTTTCGGGCAGGATAGCTATTTTTTTTAAATACGCATTCGATACGGATGCTTGATATAGCTAAAAGCTTAATTGTCTAAAGTTTGATTCAATATTCGTCTATTATTTTGTCTTATGCAATTTCTTTCAACTTCTTTAATTCCGTTCAAATTAAGTAAATTGGTATTTATATCTCTGATTTTTTTAAAGACTTAAGTTTGCTTATTGGCGTCAGTGCCGATGGGAAATTGTCTCATTAATATCCGTAATAGATTTTATTTGCGAAATCATTTGAAAATTACATATGCACATGCATAGTTTTTACGACGTACGGCTTCCGCCGGCATGTTGCTCAATAAGTGTGTCACAGACTCGCGAGCAATTTAGTGAAGTCAGTGTAACATAAAACGGCCATCTTACAAAGTTCTCTAGAAATTCCTCTAGATTAACATGCGAAATGTGGCGGACGTAGCTCAGAGGTAGCATGTCCGACTCACATGCCGGAGATCGATGGTTCGACTCCTGGCGCTTTCAAATAATTGTTAATTTGTAGAATACAGAAAAAATTGAAGTAAATAGGAAAAAGAAGAAGTTTAGAATATGAGAAGAACATATTGAGAAACAAGAAGAAGAATGAAAATTGGATGGAGATTAGGATTTAAGAAGAGATAGTATTATATGATGAATGTATAAGAAATATATATGTAAGATTGTATAGAATATGATGAAGAATAAAATGAATAATGTGTGTGGCTAAAAATGCTGTAAAGCGGAGGCCAATAAAAATTAAAAAAAAAAAAAAAAAAAACATGCGAAATGTTTTTACAGAAACTTATTAACGTGAATTATATATCTACCTATCAGATCAAGAAAATATTATTCCAAAGTACAAATTACAAATACAATTTTTTAGATTCTGAAAGCTATGTGTTTTAATAGAGAAGAAATATTCTTTGTGCATAAAGCAATTTTAAATTGGTACTATCCTTTTTTTCTGAAGCATTTTTTGTGAAATATGGTAGGAGGTAGTATGTGGCTAAAATTTGACACCAGACATAAGCTTTTATATCATTTTTTTTATTCATTGAATAATTTGATTGGGCTAAAATCGAGATTAATTGTTCATATTTTTTTTATTCAAATATTGATATTTTGTATTTTTGTATTAAACAAATTTGTATCAGTTTTTGAACATTAAATAGAAATAGCATAACACCGTCCACTATTTGCCAATAATTCCAATTTGCACAAAATTCTATAGCTTAATGAATGATAAAATTTTTTGAAATTATATTGAAAAATCATAAATTTATGATATGTTAATTATTGGCCTGTAGAAAACGGCAAGACTAAAATAATACTAGTGGATTTGAGTTTCAGTTTTCTAAATTCTGTAGTGTGACAGTGATCTTATGAATCAAAGTCACCATTAGAAAATTGCACAAGACTGCCAAGAATGCATGATGTTTCTCTGCTGAGGCACGCGAATAGAAAGTTATAATAGTAGTATAATTTACCGCCTAATTACGTAAAAGTATCTTCCAGTAAGAAGGTCAACGACGATTGCTGATTAAGACACCATTACTTCACTTTGTGCAGATAATGATCGCAAACAAAAAGGTATAATGACACGTGCTTTCTTGTGGCATCGGGACCAATTTTAACTCATTATCAATCGATTGTGTTGTGATTTCTTTAGAAGTTTTCAATAATACTCTTCATTTTCACTGAAAAGATAACATTTTTTTTTATTTATTTATAATTAGCAATCAGAATACATATCCTATAAGCTAATGTGTGACGTATACACAAAATAAAAAATTAAATAAAGTAATTAAAATAAACAAATAATAAAGATACAAAAACAAAGATTATAAATAAATACAAATAATATAATTATAAGCAAATTAGGAGAAATAAGTACGTTAGGATGTCCCATTGAGTTAATCCTAAGTGAAGAAAGTCAGGCAGAGATTACATGGTCAGATCAGTAGGCTATTTTCTTTTGAGTCTTCGGGTTGTATTTTCATTCACAAGTGGTTTTACTAGTTTATTGATATGTGTTGCGATTTTGTTAAGATGCGTGCAGACCTTTTCCTTGGTGACGTCTTTTATATATGGTATTTTTAGGTCCTAATGTATCATATGATTACTTACAAACCATGGAGCGTCGACTAGAGTTCTGAGAATTTTATTTTGCATTCCCTTCATCTTGGCTATATGTGATTTGCTAGCGCATCCCCATAGCTCTATGCCGTAGGCCCACACCGGTTTTAGCACTGCATTGTAGATTAAAACTTTGTTGTACAGGGAAAGTTTTGACTTTCTACCTAAAAGCCAATTTAGCTGTTGCATTTTAGTTTTTTATATTATAGAATTTAAGTGCAGGCCTAGGTACTTAATAACGTTGTTTTCGGGAATTTCGTCGCCATTAAGCGTTACGAAAAAATTACATTAAACGCAACAATTTCAACATAGAGATGGAAACATGTTTAACAATCGAATGCTGAATTATATTTTCCATATGATCTTGTTAATTTATTAATTTTCATAATTTTCAATTAATTTATTGATAGCAAAAATACTTTTATTCAGTTAATTATAAGCTAAATTAATAATTGAAAATTGTGAAATTATAAAAATGTATAGTAGAATTTTAAAGAACTCGAATGAGAGAAACTAGCTAGCATAAGGTAGGGCGGGACACAAAGGTCCAATTTGTCTTTGAGCAATTATATTATGAAAACCAAATCAATTATATCAAAACAAATTACACATATCAAACGAAGAACTGCCTGACGTGTTCAGTTAAAAACTCCCAGTTATTTTATCACCATAGAAATGTTTTTTGCTGTTTTTCAAAAATTTGAAAGCTTGTATGGTTTTTTGTACCCCATAGACGCAGTGAATTGGGACGCTCAGGGGGCAAGCAGATCTAATGTTTTATTTTAAGTTTAAAGGAATTTTACAAAATAATATCTACTACTCAACCAATGGAAAATATAAATTTTAAAGGTGCATTTTTTACAGAAATATAACTGTAAATACCTTTGATCTGGTATTTTACCTGAAATATTCTTCAGCAGAGTTGGAATAACTATTTATTTATCTCCTATAAAATTATTTTTTAAACTTAATTTACATTTTATTTGCTATTTTTTATTTTTTACGCCTTCGCCAGGGTAAGGATTCAGTAATTCCCTTTTACCCTATCCAGGTGTAAGCTTAATAGAGGTTATATAAAAAAAAGTTGAATCTAACTTAAAATTAACAATACATTCTCTAAAACAATTAAATAACGTAAACTTAAAAATTATACTAAGGTCTCGTAAACTATGAAACCGTGCTCACAAACGAAACAACAACGAAAAAAAAATGGTTAGATTTTTAAACATTACCGTTCTTCTCTCTAGAGCAACGTCGTAAGAATCATCTTATTCCCTCTACTTTAAAATATTGTTGTTAAAAAAAAATTAACTTTGCTGGTTTTAAATATTGGTGGTGGACCTTTTTTTCTGAGGACCTTTAAGCCTCGCTCCACCTTAAGTCAAAAATATTAATAAAATGTAAATTATAAAATTACAACGATAAGATATTAAAAATAATGTGGGAAGCAGTCATGTGGTATGAAAGCATCAAGTTTTTCTTGTATAAACCTCTCTTCCATACTTTGCCCATTAAAAGTTAGTGATCTATTATGCATCATGGAGATTAATGTTTTTGTGGGCAAACATCAAAATCAATACTGGCAAATTTAAATTTATACATATATAATATGCTACATCAAATACAAAAGTTTAATTTATTTAACATTAACCAATTTAATTAATTATCTTTTTATTATAAATTAATTCGTATATTTTGGAATTCGTTCATTCGAATGTAAATAATGATTATTTTTAGTAAAAACGCTGTGTTGTGCCATCATGTGTCCATATCTTTGTCGTTGGATCAACAGCTGTTCAATTTCCAACCCCCTATATTTTAGTTTTAATGTGATTGTGTATACAATATGCCAGTGCCATCGACACGACCGATTCTTCTTGCGTACTAAAATATAAAAACTTACGTGAAACCTGGGACTCTTTAAAAAAAATCCATCAATTAGTGGAGCATAGCATCGTGTTTTAGGGCAATTGATGGAACTTTCCGTACCAAAAATTAAAATTTCAAAAATGCTTATTTTTTTTTTTTGAAAACTGGAAAAAAATGATTTTTTTGAAACTTTTTTTAAACCAATCGTACTGCGTGGCTGTTTTAGAAACGACGTATCGAAGCGCGTGAGCGCCGAGTAGCAGTCTCACACATAAACATTGGTACGAAACTTATACAAACGTAAACAAAATATGTACTTATTATTAAAATATCTATAAAATATATGATAATTGGATGTGCATATGTCAATTGATTATTTTTGACCGCCAAATGGATTTCTTCACTTTTTATTCATCGAAACCGCTGGAATTCACCAAAATTTATACAGTTCATTTTGTCAATACAAATAAAATGTTTTTTTTTGAATCATTCAAATCGGACTCTCCGTTCTCCGATTAGATTAATTCAAAAAAAACTTGTACTTGTGTGTAACAAAAAATGGTGTTTTCAAAATATTTCGTAGTTTTGAAAATTTTAAATATAAATTTTGAAAAATTGCAAAAGATATCAAAATTTTAGAAAAACGATTTCTTACAAAAATATGCGAATATTTCGTAATTTTCAAAAAAATCGGATTTTTTCAAAAATTCCCAAATTCTCAAAAAATTAAAAAAAACATTTTTTTTAAATTCCAAAAAATTTTGAACTTTTAAAAGATTTTTAAAATTTTAAAAGAAAATTGTCGCCCAACATAATAACCTCTCATAAATTTGCAGTATGTATTTATAATAATTATTCTATTTGAAATTATTTAAAATGAATTATTGATTATTTTTATTTCTCGAATTTTTAATTACGGTATGGGAAGTTTCAGCAATTTGCCTTAAGGCACGATGCCATGCACTACTAGTTATGATTGTAAACTAAAATCAACTAATCTTTATTTTTGTTCAAACTGTTCACACATGAATCATAATAATTACCAAATGTTTTGTTTTCTAATCTCTTTACAAATATTTCTTCACTGAGTAATCTTTATGTTTATTCTAACTTTATTCATATTAATTATAATAATTACTGATTGCTTTTTGTTATTCAAAAACAGAATGCAATTTAATCTTTAATGTTATAGTTTACGAATGTTTTTAAACAAGAAAATTAGCTACCACTGAGTCATCCTTATTTTTGAACGTTTCGTTATTAAACAAACGATTATAATTTAATCTTGCGAAATAAAACAATATTATATATGTTTTATGGAAACATGGGGAAAGCATTAAACATATTGAATCGTTGCACTTATTAATAAACTGGTCGTGAAGTCGAACTAGTATTAATTTGACATTTGTGCTAGGTGGAAGCAAGGTTTTGATATTTGTGAATAACTAAAATTGAAATAAACGTTTATAAAAGCACCATAGGTGTTTGGACAGTTTTGTGATTACTAACACATTAAGTGTTACCATAAAAAAATCAAGATTTATCAAAAAAGCGCCGAGAATACCAAATCTTCAATGTTCTCTTATTTATAATTCTGTCTATTTGAATTAAAATGAAAAAACAATTGTACTCAAGGTAAACTATTTTAAATTTATTTAATCATTATATATATATATATATATATATATATATATCTGTCCTCCCAGTGCTTGAGTAAATTGCTACTTTTCAGAGCATAAATTATAAAATTTTAATAGTTGTGTGTAAAATCGGATGTTTGAAACTAACCCTTGAAATTTTGTAAAATGTACTTAAACATTGTTTATATTTAACCATTTTATGTATTTCACCAACTAAAATTTCCATGTGTATGTGTAAATTATAATCAGCCGTTTTGTATTAAGTTTCAAATTTATCTCATAGAATTATTACTAAACTAGTAAGTGGTATTACGCTTTGAAATAAGTTGCAAAAACTTTACGATTTGTGTAAAAACGGCTCTTCCGATTGCCTCTAAAAACTATTAAACGAGAGTGCTTATCGAATGACATCGAAGCGTTTTTAAATTTTTAAATTCGTTTTTGCCATTTTTGAGAATGCTTCGGCGAAAGGTCGAAAATCGGCGCACATACTTTTTTCAAATTTGGTCTCAAACGATTCAGAATGACTTGAAACTTTGAGAAAAAACAATACTAGCAAGTGGAATTTTTTGTGAAAGCGTAAATTTCTCCTTCGTGAAATTAAAAAAAAAAGATTTTCAATACATATTGTACTGTATTTACCTTTTTTGTCCTTCAAATAACATAGTGTCAATTATTTGACACGAGTGTCTGTAGCTAATTTGAGTTAGTTTCGTATTAAGCTATATGGATTTAAAAAATCGCGATGATTTGTTAACTTCCCGTAGGGTAAGTTATAGTAATCGCAAAAAAAATCGAAAATCAAAATTTTACATATCTTTACGTTTCAAAGGTTTCTGAACATTTTGACATATTTTAGAAAAAATGGATGTGTGTATGCATGTATGTATGTTTGGATACAATTTTTCGTCAACGATTTTAGGCGCATCGATCAACCGATTTAAATGATTAAAAAAACATTCGATTGCTACTGATGGGAAGACGTGCTGATTGGCGAAGACAGGTCCAACCGTTTCAAAGATACGGGGCAAAATTGCCAAAAATGGTAATTTAGTTTTTGAAGTAACGGAGCGCCCGATTTGAATGATTTAAAAAACATTTTACTTGCATTGACGAAATAAGGAATTGATTAGATTTTGGAAAGGCATGTCTAGCGGTTTCAGATATACGAAGAAAATGTAAAAATAATATTTAGCACATCAAATTATCAGATCAGATCACATCAGATATTTTATAGAGAATTTAAACAAGTGCTAAGATTTTTAATTTCTAAAGTTTACTTATACGGTTCAAACAAATTTCAAAATTTTCAGATTTTTTTTCAAAATTTTCAAAAATATACAAAATTTTATACTTTAGATATAAATTTTAAATTTACAATTCTGTTTAAAAATGTATATAATAAATATGCGTTATTGTTACCGTAAGAAATATATCCTCAGTTGGATTCATTCACCAACTCTTAACGTAACCATTTTCAAGTGTTTTGAGCGATAAGATAGTCGCTATATATTATATGAACGAATACACATATAATAATTATAATGATCTCTTTGAAATTATTTAAAACAATTATTATTGATCATTGATCCATATTTATTGATTGTTATTTTGTTTTTGCTTGAATTCTGATACGGGAAGTTCCAGCAATTTGTCTTAAGGCACGATGCCATTCAACACTAGTTGGTTTTGTTTTTGCGATTACTATAGCTCTACGGGAAGTTAAGAATTTCAAAAGTATCAATATATTGGGATAGTGTAATAATTAATATTTTATTGTAATAATAAATTTGGCTAGCAATTGTCTATTGGTAGATCACCATACACAACGAATAATTTTTTAAATTTTGTTAAATTAATTGGTAAAGTATTGAATTTTACTGTTTTTAATTAAAAAATGAGTTTTACAATTAGTTGTATTTATTTTAAATAATCAACTTTAGTCGTAGTAGATATGTATGTAGGTAAAACGCTGTACTCGAAGATATTTAATGAAAATATTTTTAAACATCCATCCAATTATTGAATAAAAACCAATAGTTTGAAAATATAATATCGCAGTCATTTCAAGTTCTTTTTATCTCTATTAGATTTTATTTAAATGAATTATAGTTTTCTTATGCAAAAAGCAGGTAGTAAACTTTTATTACTAATAATAATCAAATAATAGAGAATATTGTAATTTAAATATCATTACTTGTTTTCAGGATTTATTGTTTCAGTGCGAATGAAATCACGTATAAAGGAAATTTATCTATGCAATATGCAAAACAGAAATTGAATATTTTTTTATTAAAGAAAAAATGTGATATGAACATTATAATTGTGAAGGCTTTTATACGGATTCACAGAGAGCGCGGCTAAAATGAACTTCTCTTTGTAAAGATGTAAAGATATTATCAATAAGATTCAAAGTATCGCATTACTTATAAAATATCGAACAATCTTGAACAATCCAAAAAAATCATAAACAAATTAATGATTAATAATAAGTTTAAATTAAATTTTCAGCGATACTTTAACAAAGAATATATATATATATTATATATATATATATATATATATATATATATATATATTGATTAGTTAAAGTTTGTTGATCATTTCATTGTCATTTTATTTACCGTATTTGTAGCAAATATTAAATATGTATCAAAAGATTATAACTTAATATGAGAATATTATTACTTGCATTCATGTTACTATTCAAAGTGGCAAAACTTATACAAAGTTAAACCAGTGCTAAAATTTTCCCGGAATGTCTTATCAGCTGTCGTCGCGCACCGGTCGATTTCTACGCGAAGGGGAAGCGATTACGCACACTGGAAGCGAAGGCGTCTGGTACAAAATATCGAATTTTCTTCGGTCAATGTATTTTTGTCCTCTTCAGAAATTTACGCTCTATTTTTAGATAATTTATAGAAATATTTTTATTCGCATCAATAAACAAGAATAACGTAGGGCAGGGCGGGGCAAAAAGGTCTAAATTGAATTAGAGGAATTATAATATTAAAACCAATCTAATTATATCATAACAAATTACACATATCAAACGGATAACTATCTATGTTCAATAAAACTCCCAGATAATTATTCATCATTGTAGCAATGCGTTTTTTTGTTGTTTTTCAAAAAATTGTCACTTGGTTCTTTTTGTCCCATAAGTGGAGTAAAATGGCATAGCTAGGGGGCAAACAGTCCTCGTCTTTTTTAAATTTTACATTTTATATAGAGATAACCGATATACAGAGTATGTAATCTTGATCTGATATTTCGTCAGAAATATACTATTTTTTATTGTTTACGCTTTTTTCAGAGTAAATATTCAGTTGGTCATTTTTACCCCACCCACGTGTAAGTTTTTATAGAGGTTTTATAAATATATTGTTGAATCTTACTCAAATATAATAATACATTGTATAAAACAACTAAATAACGCATACTTCAAAATTATACTAAGGTCTCAGAAACTAAACAACATGGATCTAACAAAAAAAAAACTAACAACGTAAGAAAAAACATTTGTTATGAATTTGCCGTTTATATCCCGATAGCAACGTTTGAATCAAGATGTTGGCTGTATATGCGTCTTTTTCCCTCTACTTTCAAATATTGTTGTTGCAAAATTTTTAACTTTACTTGTTTTTGAGATATCGGTCGTGGATTTTTTTCATCCGCGTACTTTTATGCGCCGCTCTACTCTATATGTATTGGCAGATAACTTGATGTTTTCTTTTATAATTGATTATTAACTTCCCGTAGGGCAAGTTATAATAATCGCAAAAAAATCGAAAATGAAAATTTTTATATATCTTTACGTTTCAAAACCTTCTGAACATTTTGGCATACCTTAGAAAAAATTGATGTATGTGTATGTGTGTGTGCGTGCGTGTATGTATGTGTGTTCGGATACAAATTTTCGGGACGATTTCGGGAACACGGACGAAACGATTTGAATAATTCAAAAACATTCGATTCGTATTGATAAGGAGACGTGCTGATTAGTTTTTGGCGGAGGTAGGTAGGCCAAAAAGTTTCAAAGAGTTTTAAAAACTCAGTTTTTAAGAGAACGAAGCGTCCGATTTCAATAATTCAAAAAACATTTTACTTGTATTAACAAGATGAAGAACTGATCAAATTTTCATGAAGACAGCTCTAGCGGTTTCGGAGATCTAGTAAAGAAAGTAAAAAAAATGCCATTTGGCGGTCAAAAATGATCATTAGACATATGCACATCAAATTATCAGATATTTTATAGAGATTTTAACAAAAAGTATAAATTTTGTTCACATTCCTATAGGTTCCTTACCAATGTTTATCCGTTAGACGGTGACGCGGCGCTTACGCGCTTCGATATTTCGTCTCTATGCAGTTAAAGCAGTACGATTGCTTTGAAAAAATGTTCTGAATTACCAAAATATTTCAATTTATAGGTATTTCTATGAAATCTTCGGCTGGCCAGTCCAGTTCAAATTTCACTATTTCTTTTATTATTGTTCTAGTTTTCGACGTTAGTCCACTCTGTTATTACAATTTATTTTTGACACATGAATAGAATTAGTTTTCAACCAGAATTTTTGATAAATTGTACTTTGCAGAGTTATTAAATAGTAGCCAATGAAACGGACAAAGAAAGCGCCTGACCTTCGTTCCACTTTACATGTAATAGGAAATAAAAGCTATAATTTTGTAGTCGCAAATTTCGTGATTTGGAAATTTTGAAATTTCATTAAATATTCACGATTTCTCGAATATAAATCTCTCGTCCATTAATTTTGTGTTTTCGTTTATATTCATTATTGCTACTAGCAGAACATCATTTGCAATCCGTGATATTCTTAAAATTTGTTTTTATATAAGTTTCACAATGCCATGACATAGCATAAAATTCACTTTAATGTTCTTGCATGTTTTTTTTATTATACAAGTATTTTATTCGCGTAAGTTTTATGTATGATGTTTTTGTCAACTTCTTACAACTAATGGTGTGTAGTTCAAAGCAGAATTTTTAAACTTATTATTATAACGATAATTATCGTTATTATTAGGATTCAATATTTAATTTGGATAGACAGGCAAATTTCGTAATACTTGTTGGACATGCAAAAATTATAAACAATTGTCATTTTTGCATTATTAATTATATGTAAAATTATCAAGTTGGCCACTAACTGAATCTTTGCGCTTTAAAAATGAGATTGTGTTTTTGTTTTTTTGTCGTACTGTAAAAACTCGAAATTATTTTAATCTTTACGTTAAAAACTTTCGATTTCTTTTGACAATGACACTTTTGACAGAACACAGTGGTTTTCCTTCTAACTTATAAGATTCATATGAAAGACTTATAAGATTCTCTTTGTGGTAGCATTCAAAGTAAATTTTATTATAGAGTGTATATTGAATTTGTTTTACCTAATTCAGGGTCAAAAATTATATATTCGCATATTGTCGTAAATATGTTTGCAATTATATTGTGTATTTTCATGTTCTTTTATGTAACCTCAGGTACGGATTAGCATGTTTAAAAATATATCAGTTTTGAAATTTTCAGCATATTAAAAATAAATTTCGTGTATATTGGGTTTTTTATAAATAATATATGCTCCGTATTATTTGAAGTTTTAAATAGGAAGAAGTAAGAAGAATATTTTCTTATTTATAAAATTTATTAATTTTATTCATCTAGGTAGTTCTAGTTTACTTTGTTTTTTTTTTACAAGAGTTACCTTATAGCCCTTAATCATACACCAATAGAGATGAATGTATGGCATATTATTGAGTCAATTTTCGGATAACATATCTATTATGTTATGGTACTAGTTTTTAATAGTGACATAACATCTCGCAAATAAGATTATATTGAAGATTTGCTATTCTACTTTATTATACCAATAAAACTTGTTTTCTTGATGTTGGCTTGGTGGGCAACATTAGTTCGACTTCACGCCTAAGTGAAGTGGGTATTATTTCGAACTAACCTATTATTTGAGTGCTCTATCTTGCCATATGACATAAAACAAGTAACCGAGAATAGCTATAATGCTTATAGTAACAATTTGAGTGAAATAAGTGTGACTTCGTCGTAAGATTTGTAACCGGGAGTAGACATACATGCGTGAACTGTTCTGTGTTAAACAGTTAGGGAACAGTTTCTGAGTTTTCTATTTTTCTTGATATCGATTACTAGACTGACTCCAGTGATGCATTATCCCACTCTGATTAACCTCAACTTTTCTGATCAATATTTCGTCGCCCACATATAAAGGCAGTCCCACACAGAATCGTGCGACTGTTGCGAGAATCGAAAGGGACTCGGATGTCGGAGCTCGAGCCTCGATCCGACAGTGAGCGTAGGGGTCACGTACTACAATGGCTGCTGTTTCGTCCGTACATATACGGATACTATTGAAACCGTACGATATAGTCGATAGTCTTCTTACGGTAAACCAGGGGTGAACATCTTAGGAAAGGCATTTTTGAAACATTGCAATAATTCTTACAACATTGTTTTTGATTTTTTTTAAAGCAATCACATAGCTGTTTTAGAGTCGATATATCGAAGCGCGTAAGCGTCGCGTCGTAGTCTAACGTGTAAACATAGGTATGAAACCTATATAAAGGTACACAAAATTTGTACACAGCATTAATATCTATAAAATATCTGATAATTTGATGTACATATGTCTAATGAACATTTTTGGCCGCTCAATGACATTTTTTAAACTTTTTTTTATTGAGAGTTTATAACTGCTAGATCTGCCTTCCTAAAAATTTAAACCAGCGGTTTTCAACCTTTTTTGCACCTCGACTCCCTGCTCTAATAAGGAAAAATATTGCGCTCCCCTTAATTTTTGCAGTAATTTAATTTTATAAATACTCAACTGGTATTATTAGACTACAAATTAATATGCAATATTATGTAACATTATGCATAAAAACTAATTATTTTTAGTTTATTTTTTAACATCATTTTAATAATTTTGGGTTATTTTTGAAAATTGTATCCATTTTTTCTAAGGTATGCCAAAATGTTCAGAAACCTTTGAAACGAAAAAATACATTTTCATTTTCGATTTTTTTGTCAACTTGTAACTTACCCTACGGGACGTTAAGTAGTTACATTTTCTAAATATTTAAGGTTGTTATTTATGAACAAGAAAGAACAAATTTTCCCAATTGTTGTTATATGTATTATAATACGCGTTAGAGAGAGTTACACAAGTTTTTGTCTTAAATTGTGAACAGAGTATAAAATGTAAACTACATTTCCTATTCAGTTCCAAATACACATAAAGAGTCGGAAACAAAACAGTTGCAAATCAAATTATGTTTATTTAAGATAAAATGTGTTATCGAATCATTGTTGTTTCTGACCCTATTGTTTCTTTGATACACATGTTATGAATTATGACCCTTAATTAAACTAGTTGTTAGTAAGATTTTGCCTTAAGGCAAGTTGTATAAACTTCCCGATACGTATACATAAGCAACATAATCAATAACAATTGAATTTCAGCTATTTAGGTGAATTTGTATCTTTTATTTCGAACATAAAATTTTTGCTTTCACTAACAAATCATCAATACTATTTCTAATTTTTTCAAACATACTGATAGTGTCTGTGAATGTATAAATTAAATTAACTTGTTCAACACTTCTTATTTTACCCATTTCGGGTTCTGAAAATGTATTTTATTTAAGTGTAGACGTCAACTGTTATCAGTAGCTATCCACGGGACACGAACGAACCCTACATATGCGCGAAAGGCATAGATTCTGGTTAGAATCGCTTAAGCGCGAGTTGCAAAGTTGCAATTCCAAACTTTAGTGAATTTTTAGAATTCAACCGCTTATGGTAGGCCTATCCTATTTTAGTATGTTGTTTTATCAAAATCATCAAACAATTTTTTTTCAACATTTAGTTGATCAACATCAACTTGATCAAAAACTAATCAACGCGATATCTATAGAACAGTTTTTGAATTTTTAATTCGAATTTTAAACTTTTTGCTAATTACGAAAACTTTTGCGGCCGATTGTTGCGCAAAATGACGCTAGTCCATATCGAGTTACATCAAATGGGATTTAAATTTTTGAAATCGGTCCAGTCGTTTTTGAGGAAACGTCGACGAAAAGTTAAAAACCGGCTCACATACACACATATTCAGAATGACTTGAAACGTCAAGAATACATAAAATTAGCAAAACGGTTTTTCCAGCGAGAACAAACACCTCCTTCGGGAATTTAGAAAGGTTGCTTATGATTGGGTGTTTAAACTTTGAATGAATGATACGTAATTCTAATAAAAAATTTCGTAATTTATTAAAAATCTTCTATTTTATTTGAGCGTTGGTTTGATGTGCAGAAATGTGTGATTATTAAACATGTGACGTCTTCGATTCCGTAATATCGATCGATTTCATAATACATAATAGCCTGGTAATCCTTTGATATTTGTTGAACGTGTTTTATGGAATCGCCCACCAGCATCAGAGGACTCCTACGCGAAAACCTTCGTGTAAGCAATCATAATGATCACTTCAGAATCGTAGTAGTAGATTGTGGATAATATCCAATAATGGTATTATGCATTCATAATCTTTATTACAAAAACGGGGAAAGTCGTGGAGCATTTACTTGACTGTTAATGCTATTAATTAAACTAGCGTGCACAAGTGGCCGAAACTTTACTTTTCGCAATTAAAAATATTTAGATGGAAAACGTTTATTAGCAAGTTCAAATTTGATATATAGAACTAATTGTACATGCAAAGAAAACTAATCCACAACGGAAAGCTTTGAAACACCTTTGAAGTTATGATGTTTTTAAAAATATTTTCATTGTTACTTTTGCTATTTCAAAAATATAAGTTAATTGTTAATAAATGTCATGATATTTAATCTTTAGATTATTCAGTCGTTACTTTCAATTCGTGCCTGTTAATTGACGCAAAAAAATTATTTACAGAGTCTGTTTGTAATTCACTCTGTATGTCATAATTGCTCGTTTATTGGTGTCAAGTATATTTTGTAAAACATACATTATATAACAATATCACAATCTGCGCAAAACATACTTAAAAAACATATCACGTCTATTCAGATAGAATTCTATACAAGTCATCTACTACTTAAGGCGATTAACGGTTATTCTCTAACGCTAATTTAAGATAATTTGCAATGTACAATTTTAAGGAAGACACCTGACAAATTTAAGTATGAATAGTAATTGATTGATACTATTTGAAGGATATTCTTTCTTATTTCTAGCCATATTCATTTTTAAACTAGTGGTGTATGGCATCGTGCCTTAAGGCAAATTGCTGGAACTTTTCGTACCGTAATGAAATATTCGGCAAATATTAAATGCTTTCAAATAGATTAATATAAATGCTGAAATTTTCATTATTCGTACTTTCATGATACGACAAAATATAAGAGCTTTTAAATTGGGCAACGACGTTTATATATGTTTACATGAAAATTAAGTAAACAAAACTTAGTCGTGAGTTTAAATTTTAGCTAGAATTAAAATCTTGACAGGCAAAATATGTTTTGAATCATTGGAATCGGATGCTTTGTTTTCTCAAAAACTGCTATTTTTACACATTTAGCTCCTTATCTCTGAGACGGCTAGACCTGTCTTGCCGAAAACTAATAACCACGTCTGCCCATCATTATGAATTGAATCTTTTTTGTCACTTGTACCCACATTTTCAGCGTTTTTGTTTGAACGAAAGATGTAGATTCAAGTAAATATAAACTAGCTGTAAGTGGAATTCTGTCTTAAGGCAATTGAGGCATCGTGCCTTAAGGCAAATTGCTGGAACTTCCCGTACCAAAAATTATTATTTTTTTAAAAACGATTAACATTTTTGAAAAAAATTTACTTTGAAAAAAATAAGATTTTTGAGAAACTATAAATTCGACAAAAAATTACTTTTTTCTGAAAAAAAATTAAAAAAAAAAAAAAAAATTTAATTTTTTTTTTAAATTTTTTTTTTAAAAAAATTTTTTTTTTCTTTATTTTGACATATTGTGGAAGATCTGAACTTTTTTTTAAGGCAATCGTACTGCTTTAACTGCATAGGGACAAAATATAACGCGTAAGCGTCGCGTCGCTGTCTAACGCATAAGCATTGGTACGGAACCCATAGGAATGTTAACAAAATGTATACTTATTGTTAAAATCTCTATAAAATATCTGATAATTTGATGTGCATATGTCTAATGATCATTTTTGACCGCCAAATGGCTCATTTTTTTTACTTTTTCCTCCATATCTCCAAAACCGCTAGACCTGCCTTCATGAAAATGTTATCAGTTATTCATCTTGTTAATACAAGTGAAATGTTTTTTGAATAATTCAAATCGGACGCTCCGTTCTCTTAAAAACTGAGTTACCGTTTTCGGCACTTTTGCCCGTATCCTTGGAACGGCTAGACCTGCCTTAGCCAAAAACTAATCAGCACGTCTCCTCATCAATACGAATCGAATGTTTTTTGAATTATTCAAATCGGTTGATCCGTGTTCCCGAAATCGTCGACGAAAATTTGTATCCGCACATACATACACACACGCACATACATACATACATACATACACACACACACACACACACACACAATACATCCATTTTTTCTAAGGTATGCCAAAATGTTCAGAAACCTCTGAAACGTAAAGATATATAAAAATTTTCTTGCGATTACTATAACTTACCCTACGGGAAGTTAATAATATTATATTACATGTCGTGAATATGAATAAAAAAACCATAAGGCACCGAAAATAGCTTTATACTAGCTACGACGAGCACTACGACGCATGAAGGCGTGGGTAAAGAATGAAGGCAGGTACTGAAAAATCCTACCAGGAGGAATCTGCAGAGAGTTGACAATTTTTGGTTTGGTTTCCACGTGTATATTATGATTTTCAATCCGGTTTTCAAAGTGTTATAACAAATCACGATATATTCTGCCTACATTGCTGAATATGTTATGCGTTTGCTAAATTAAATTTGACAATTTATAGATACATGGCATGTCGAAAAAATATTATACGTATATCAATTAGACATATTGTCTAAAAGATACAAGCTACAGATTTATAGACGACAGAATATTTTATCTGGAAGTCTTAAGTCAATATTTTAAAACGAAAAAATGCATTTAATCAGTAGAACGTTACGTAAGATTTTTCAATCTGGATAGTTGCCAATTGTTTTTGGTTTCTCTGTTTTGACAAAGACAGGGTAAGTCGCCTTCTAGTTACTGAAAATATATTAAAAAGTGTGGACACAAGTAACAAGTAAATTGAATGTTTTTATATATTTTATGTTATAAAAATTTTTATTCTAAAGAATTCAAAGCATCAGTTTTCAAATAGTAATTGTATTAATTTCTTGATATTATATTGCACTAGTATACATGAAATTTTATATTAAATAAAAGATTGCTTTTCATAATCACTTGAGAAAAATCAAAAGCTGTTGATCGTAAACTGAATGAAAAACATAGGATTTTTGAATTAATTGATAAAAATCAATGAGTATCGGAAACATTTTTTCCAGGCAATTCATAGCATCAATCAACATAATCTATTAATTATTAATTTATTAAAGTATATTACATACCATATTAAATTAGTTTTAGGATTCTTATTACTTACCAAATCGTATGTAAAAATTTGTCTTATAGTTTGATGTACTTTTTAAGGTCCATCATATTTCAAATAAATTAAAATTTATTAACAATATTACGAACTCTATTTTTAAAGATGTATATATATAATATATATATATATATATATATATATATATATATATACTGACATCAACTATAATAATTAACAGCACATTGTAATATTATAATTAATGACCTCAGTCAAATCTTATAAAAAATGTCAAAAATATTTCTTTTTGCTCTGTTCTGAATTATTCTAGAAAAAAATATTGGTTTATTTCATATGTTGTAAGATGCATAATAAATATTTTAAGAATTATAATGCTTATATAAATTATTTTGTTAAATCGATAAAAAGCAAATAATTATCCAACAACTATCACTGGCAATGAGTTTACACATTTGCAGTATATACTGTAATACCTGTACAAAAGTGACCTTCGGCAGAAGGCGCGCGTGTTTGGACAATTAGATTCTTAAATTATGTTTTTATTACATAAATAGTTATTATACACTATTGTATGTGCAAAAGCTTATTAGTTTCCTGGAATATTTTTCGGAAGTTTTTCACGTTAGCCAATGAATTATAGAGAGTCATTTTTATGTCCTGTATTTTCTGCAAGTAGATTTAAAATCCTTAATCCTACCCTATATGTGTACTAGGTTCGAATACAATGCTGTAATTTACCTTATTATTTAATAATGGCGTCGTGCACAGTATTCGACTTTCTCGTCAGAATAAATTATTAAAATAACAAAAAACTTGATTTTTCGATACCTTTATGAAAAACTAAAGATCTTCCTTGTTTCTTAAAACAGTACCTATGTATTTGCTGCATGAATAGCATGTAGGTTTTTGGGAAAGTCAACCCGCGCCTGGCATTGAGCAAAAGTGAACCGAATGACACAAAGTGTATTGCACAATTTCGAGTGCGGATAGAATTACAGTTGAAGTAAAATTAAAACTGAGATTTAAGTATTGATAATTATTACAAATGAAAAATAAAATAGAACCACTACATTGCATGTTTAAGTCATTGTAAGAAACCTTATTCTCTGTTGGATGTATTCGAAAATATCATTGTTTTATTAAATATTAAAATGTGTGTCTGAATATTGTTCTCTGTTTATTATTCCGCGCATCAGCTTTCAATAAGTTGATTCACATATGGCGAAGTTTTGCGTCACCGGCATTTGCATATCACGTTCAATGTTCACTTATTGAGCACATTTACACATCCGTTAGTATGATTGTTTTGATATTTGATTTTAGTTGTATATTTGTGTTTGCGTTCATAATCATTGTTTTATTCGATTACATGTAATATGAGGGATTCGTACCAGAAGGGTACCTTCTTATCTTGAAGTCATGTTCATTCACTAATAACATATTTGTATGCTCATGGTTACTAAATGGATGATTACTGTCCCATGGTTTGTTAGCAACAAAATCATACATGATGACCTCAGCATCCCTTCTGTAGTGGATGTCAAGAATAGCAGTATTCAACATCATGCGAAAATTTACAATTTGCTTGATAATCTGTCTATAAAAAAAACTTCAGAACCCTACACTTATTTTGAAATAATGTATAATTTATATTGACTTATTTCGTTTCTTTTCAGCTTTTAGAGTAAGTTTACGACTATATGCAAATTCTTGTGAAGTGGCATTTACTATAATAACTTTTTTTCAAATATAAGTTTATTTTCCATTTTCATTGTACGCTGTATTTTTATATGCGAATTTTTTAGTTGCACTTTTTTCTGTCTAATGGTTTTTACTACAAGTCAACTTGTATGTTTAGTCTAATTTTTTCTTACACAAATAAACTTAAAAATAATAAACTTCCAAATTTTCTATTGTGCATTTTGTCTTTTCTGATGAGATACGCAACCATATCATAAGACCAAAGTGACATACGCTATTAGTTTTTTTATATGGCGAGTAAAACAATTGTAATAGTTCTGGAGCTATAGAATTATTTTTCTCGACAGTAGTAATCATTTAGATTTAAATGATCTAAAATGCAAATGGATATACAATTTCAAGCAAATTTCATAGCATTACAACATTACAAGCATATTAGAATTATTAGCATTTGTTTGAAAATGTATATAAAAGTTCTGAAATGTGTGTAATGATAACGTTATCTTGTTATCTACAAAATTTATACAAAAAAAGTTGAAAATTCTTCGCACCCACGCCTTTTGGAATTTAAAACAAGCGCCTTAGACAGCTCGGCTACGCTGCATTTTATAAGAAGAAGGGTTTTATAATATTTTTTGAATTTAAGAATATTATAGGCATGATTTTATATAATAAAATGTGAAACCAACTAAAGTTAAATGTAAATGACATTTGTTAATCATTATGTAATATTTAATAATAATAAATTATCGATATAATAAAAAGATTATTTATCATTCTTTGTGCTATGACGAACCTTGAGCCGTTTTATAATCTTAGAATAATTGTTGGAAAACCACAATATAGGGTAAGGTGGGGCAATAGTTACGGGGTACTGTGTTTCAGTGCAAGAATGAATCTCAATTAACATCTGTGTATCTATTTAAAAAACAATGATGCAAAATAGTAAAAGGAAAAATAAATATAAACTAGTTGTGTAGGGCATCGTGCCATTACAATTGTTGGAACATTCCGTACCGTAATAGAATATTCAAATATTTTAATAGGTTGCTATAAATATTGTAACTTTCAATATCTGTATTTTGTGTATAAAATATAAGAGTTTTTAATTTCTCAAATCGGTTGATCCGTGCGTCTGAAATTAAGATGAAAAATTGTATCCTCACAAAATACATACTACACACACACCCTTTTTCCAAAGGTATGCTAAATGTTCAGAAACCTTTGAATAGTAAAGATATGCAAAAATTGTCATTTTAGATTTTTGGGCGATTATTATAACTTACCCTACGCGAAGTTATTCAATAATAATGACAATCATTTTTTCTTCTCACATATTTTTGGGTGAAGAGAGACGTTAGAGTTAGTTTATATATATGCCAGTCTGAAGTTGATTAAAGATTTTCGTAGCAACATTATTATTTGTTGTTTTCGTAATAATGTACCCCAACTTACCCTACTGTTTTAAAATATATGGTAATTTTCTTTGCGGTTTATTACAATTATGTAATATTAAATTTAGCTTATAATTAAATAATTGCAATAATAACACGGAATGAATTCACCATGTAATTACTATATATGGTTTTTGTTAATACTTTAATTAGTTCAGTTTATTGAATTAGTATCTATTAGTATTTGAAGTAGACATAACCATTTTTGTAATTCTTTATTTCTTAATTTTGGCAATTATTAAACCAATCTGGACCTACGGAATTGAGCTCTGGGGATGTGCTTACAAATCCAATATAGCTATAATGCAGAGAACTCAGTCAAAAATTTTACGTTCAATTCTTAATTCTCCGTGGTACGTGACAAATGAGACCATTCACAGCGACCTCAATATGAAAACGGTGCAATTAACGTTTAAAGAAGTTAAAGAAAAATATAAGCGCAAACTGGACTCACATTTGAATCCTTCTATAGTTGACGTTACTCAACCTTTTGGCATTAGGAGGTTGAAACGACAATGGCCCCTAGACTTAGTCTTAGATTAGGTCTAATATATCATACTAATTGTAAAACTGAGAAGTTCTCATTGGAGTTCTTCTTAGGCATCACTCATAAATTTTGTCATTTTAGCTCATAGGAATCTTTATGTATTTCTGATTGCTAAATAAAACTGAGTTCAAAAAAAAAAAAAAAAAAAAAATTTTGGCACTAAATGTTAATGCATTGAATGTCTCAGAAATTGATCTTGAGCTTTGAGTTAAATAAAAAAGAGTAATCGGTGCGAAATATGGTCATGTATTATATAATATCAAATTATGGACAGATGTATGAACTTCCTAGCTCAATGGTAAAGGCTTCTGGTCTTGCTCCTGGAAGGTTTACTTGAAAATATGGATCTAAATATGCTTACAATTAGCAAATTGTTGGATAATGTCTTTTTGAAACCTTTCACTCCAATATCATACAGAGGAGTATAAACTTTATCATGTCGCAATGTACAACGTGTAAGAAAAACTCAATTCAACGTGCGAGAGCAGTGTTAATTATAAAATTGGCAATAGCATACTGAGATATGCTACAATTTAGTATATTTCTTTTTGGCGTATATGTTCGATATCGGTAGATATTTGTTAAAAAATGGCGATAAAAAAGAGCAGTGTCCAGTCGTTCACATAATTCTGAATGATGAAAACACCTACATTGAATAGGCAGAGCGTGTCCAAAGACCTTGACCGATTGTTTGCGGCGAACAGTACAGTTACGTAAAGCATTCGCGTGGTGTGTTTTCAAAACAACTACAGTTGTGGGGTTTTATAGAAAATCAAACAATATTGCAAAAAAATGTTCTGATACCCACATGCGACAACCTTTTTTTAAAAATTATTTGAACAGCGATCTGAACTCATGGGTTTTACAAGGTGTTGTGACACTTGGAAACATATTGCTATCTATATTTTCAAGTGAATACCGGCGTCACTACTGTTTGACATCAGGCTGACCGAGTCGGGTATTGAACTTCGAATCTGAAATCTCATAGCTCTAATCACCAAGGGGTAGCCCTAGTTTGAATACAAAGAATGAAAATATACTTACAAAACTGAGAAGGATTCTGTAAAGGTAGTAAATAATTTTGGTGTGTGTTGATTAGATCATAACGAGCTTTTTAGTAAACTAGGAAAAGGATAGAAATGAATTCACATTGATTAGATAGTATATGTCATTGTACTTCTATTAAATGTTTTATTTAAAGAATCCTATGTTATCTGTATATTCCAAGTACTAATTATGGATTTTATTTGTTTGCGATTTCAACCTTCAAACCCGCTTGTACCACAGAACTGGGCAAATTAAGTATTTGTAAAAACCATAATGTTCTTATGCCAAGCGACTTTTGCAATTTTTTGATATTTTGTTATATTTAACTAGCTATTCGATCATGAATAGAAAATGATAGTGAAAGAGAAATTTTAAAATAAATCAAATATTGAAACATAGTGATAGAATATATTTTACGAGATACAAGTAGGGAATACTATGCCGGTATATTGAAAACCGTTCAAAGTTTTACTGGTATTAATTCCGATATTCTCCATAAAAGTATCGGTATTTTTGGTATTGCAACATTAGCATTAGTTGATACAGGTTTTGTACTGGAAATATAAAACTTGACTTTGGTCGGCGTTTTCTAAAAAACGGATGCACCGTTTTGATCAGGACCCACGGTTTTGCAAGACGATCGGCTAAGTCGTTTCTTTAAAATAACCAAATAGTGCAGAATGCTCTCTTAAACAAAATTTGGAAAATTAAAATCTGTTAGAAAGATATAAAAATTCACTTAGAAATCGTGCTGATTAGTTTTTCCTAAATTGATTTTTCTGAATTGATTCTTAAATTTTATTTACGATTTTAATAAAACTTTGTAGAGTACATGGGCTTAACGAGCATCTTAAAGTATTAGAGGCTTAGGAATAGTAGTTTAATTATAAAAAGTTATTTGAGTTTGTTTGTATTAATAAGCATAGATTTAAAAGAAAAGTGACAAGGAATTGAATCTAATATTTAAAACTGGTAAATTTCTATTCGTAGATAACATAAAACTAAATGAATTGCTCGAAAAAATAATTTGTGAAATTGCATGAATATTATTGTAATATTTATAAATTGTAGTCTTCAGATTTCTTTATATTGAATATGTGAGAGTGTGTGATGACCTGCCTACATATATAACAGTATGTCCATGAGTATGTCATATTCCTTAAATATGGTTAACCCTTTTCGGACACGTTCATCTTGGGCATGGGTATGATACTGGATACTTACTTAGATTTATTGATTCTTAGGATTACTTTATTGATACGTTTGATTCAAGGCTTCTAAAAAGGACAACGGTCTAAGATTTTTCTTCCTAATCATATGATTAGTACGGTTTTATGTTCTGTGTTTTTAAAAAGCTATGGTGTGTGTGTGTGTAGAGAAGCGTCCAAAAATGGTTACCTGGTGCGGTTATTAACAAATTTTACTAAGTTGAGAAATTAAGGATAGAAGTTTGTTCCGAAAAATTCTTGTTCAGTTATTCAAAATATTTTTCTCTGGACTCTCTTATTAACTTCTTGGGCTATTTAAAAGTTTTACCGTATGAGTCATCGGAAAGATCTTTTGGCTGGTTTCTGCTACTTCTACTTACAGAATACATTTTTCCCTTATGATCGAAGAACAAATGCTTGATGTATTCTCGTAAAGTTTCAATGAAACGAAATGCAATGTTTTTAGTCAAAATTTTTTGTCGACACAACCCTGTCCGTGCAACATATGAAATCCATGTTCGAGTATTGAAATATTGACCCCAGAGATACGAAACTAATTATCGTGCAAACTGTGGGCGTATCAACACATGTTTGCTTTTATGAATTTATCTATTAGCATGCATATGATAAAATATGTACACATTTTATTTATGCCATCATCATTATAATTATTATTTCAATATTTTAGTATTCTAATGTACGCGAAACACGTATAATTTAGGTAGGCTAATTGAAAAAGTTTACTTCCGTAAATTTTGTTTACTTAAGTTTAATCATACCGGTAATAAGTACTCTAAAAATAATATACGTGTTTTTCTTGTATTTTATTAGATATTTAGTAATACACTTTGTTATGGATGGAAAATTCAGTATTTTTTAAGGAATAATATTGAAATGTGGGCACGTGTTGAAACTGACAGTGAGTGCTTTTAATTGGTTTACAAAGCTGTTTATGTTATTTTATGTAAGAAAGTCATATTTAAAAATTAGTTATTGTTTCAAATAATTACATACATATAGTATATATATATATATATATATATATATATATATATATATATAGTGGTGTACTTTACAAGGTTTCACCACCTTAAATAGTACATATAAGTTAACACGTAGGCTAATTGAAAAAAAGTTAACTTCCGTAAATACTATTTACTTAAATTTAATCACACGGGTAATAAGGTACTCTGAAAGTAATATACGTATAGCTTAATATGCTTTGTTATGGATTGAAAATTCAGTGCTTTTAATTGACTCACAAAACTGTTTATATTATTTTATGCGAGTGGAGTTATTTTCCAAAATTAGTTGTTTTAAATAATTATATAGGGTAGGGCGGGGCCCAAAAGTCCAATTTGACTTTGAGCAATTATATTGTGAAAACCAAACCAATTATATCACAAGAATTAATATAAGCCAAACAAACAACTATCTGACTATGCTCAGTAAAACTCCCAGCTAATTCATCATTGTAGAAATGTGTTTTTTGCTGTTTTTCAAAACTTTATAACCTGGTCCTTTTTATTCCATTGCCGGCATTATACATTTTTTCTCTCTACTTTCAAATATTGATAGAAAATTCTTAACTTTGCTGGTTATTGAGATATCGTTGGTGGACCTTTTAACCAAGGGACCTTTGAGCTCAGTTCTATCCTAATATATATTATAATAATGTAATACACAAGGTTTTGCCACCTTAAATAATAGTACATGTAATCTAATCGATGAAGATTATTACTCCCTGCAGCCCCGACTGTTTGTGACGGTTTCCACATGGCATGACCAGTCGTTGTTCATTCACTTATCATCGCATTCATTTTACTCATGGATGCATGTCATCATTAGACGTCCGTAATTAGCCAGAACTTTATCCCACTGACATATTTCAATCCACTTCAGGCATGGAATAGACAGGGTGATCTAAAAGAAAACTGTAAATCGTCTTCTCAAAAAATTTATTGTTTACAGTACCTCTTTTTTGAACCCTAAACAGACTTTATGGGGTATTTTTGCAAAAAGGCCAGAGATATAGGCGTGAATTTTAGACAAAAGATAATCAACGTTAAGTCAGACGATATTCTTGATGACTTATTAATTTACCATAGCATAAGTTATTGAAATAGCAGAAATTAAAATTATTTGACATATTTAGGTTTCGTTTGTATTTTATATTTTTGTATTATATACTAGCTGTACCCGTTCACGTTTCTCCGTGGTATACTTTAAACTAAAAATTTGACAAAAATTCTTATTTGTTATATCTAGTCTAGTTACCTGTTTATCAGTCTGCCAATTTAGCTGTCCACCAGTTTACCTGTCTACCAAGTAACCTATCAACTTGTTTATCAATCCACCATTTTACCCGCCTACCATTTTACTTGTCAACGAATTTACCTGCCTATCAATGTAAATGTCTTCCCGTTCTACATATCTACCAATTAACTTGTCAACTTGTTTATCTGTCTACATATTCGTCTATCTACCAGTCCTGTCTACCAATTTATATATCCTCCAATTTGCCTATTCACCAGTTTACCTATCTAGCAATTCACCTGTCTACCTGTTCATCTATCTACGTATGTATGTTTAACTATTTATCTGCTTACCTGTTACCTTGTATGCCAGTTTACCTGTCTACCAGTCTGCTAGTTTACCAATTACCAATTAACTAAAAAAATGTAATTACTGTAATAATTCTTATAAAATAGGTTTTTTGGTAGGAGGTTAAAAATTTAGAGTTATATGTGTTTTATAGGCATTATAAAAAAATTAAAAAATTGAACGAAAATTACACACACACACACTGACAGACAGACAGATGCTCTTTAAGATCGAATAATGAGTGCTTAATAAATAATTGCGAAATTATCAGGAATTTTATAGATATTAATAATATATGTGTATAATTAAATAATAATATTTATATTTATTATTTCAGTTTTACTTAATTTTGGATTACTTATTTTATAATAGCATTCTCAAAATATTTATAAGGAATACATAAAAGACATGTAAGATACACATTAAGCAAACATTTGTCTGTGCGAAATTGTAATGAATAATTTAAAGGCAACAAAAGCGCACTGTTAACAATTGTCTATAAAATTTACGACTCGATAAGCTGTTAAATTTAAAAAAAAACGAGAAAAAATATACACAAATAAGTATAAAAGTATACAAGTATAAGTATCTTAAAACATACATTTAATTCTGTTAATTATTTTTTCAGAAATCGTCACCAGTACATTATTTATAATTATTTCTTAGCAATGTTAAGATTGTAGAGAAAGCGATGCCTCTGCAAAGTTTATAGCACGTACATTCTTGAGTCAGTAATTCCTTTGCATGACATAGAACACCTGAACTGTACTGACCTAGTGAGTGTGAAATCATTAAATGTCGATGTACACATAAAAATTGATATTTTTAATTAAATGCTAAAAGGGAAAGACTTACCTAATTAACTTCCCGTAGGGCAAGTTATAGTAATCGCAAAAAAATCGAAAATGAAAATTTTTGTATATCTTTACGTATGTTTCAAAGGTTTTTTTAAACATTTTGGCATACCTTAGAAAAAATGGATTTATGTGTATGTGTGTAAAAAAGTAAAAAAAAAATGCCGATCAAAAATGATCATTAGAGATATGCACATCAAATTATCAGATATTTTATAGAGATTTTAACAATAAGTATAAATTCTGTTTACATTCATATGGGTTTCGTACCAATGTTTATCCGTTAGACGGCGACGCGGCGCTTACGCGCTTCGATATTTCGTCTCTATGCAGTTGAAGCAGTACGATTGCTTTGAAAAAAAGTTCAGAACTTCCAAAATTTTTCTAAATAAATTTTTCTTCATGAAGTCTTTTTTTTTTCAAAAAAAAAGTAAAGTTTTGTCAAAAATTTATAGTTTCTCAAAAATCTATTTTATTCAGAGTAAATTTTTTTTCAAAAATGTTAATCTTTTTAAAAATAATAATTTTTGGTACGGGAAGTTCTAGCAATTTGCCTTAAGGCATGATGC
>NW_020538040.1:132622833-132627833 GCF_003426905.1 Ctenocephalides felis
ATGAAGAATCAATGTATCTCACATTGATTTTATTAACATCCCTAGAGTAAGTTATAGTAGATCGTTCAAAACATCGAGAATGAAAAGTATTTGCATATCTTTACGTTTTAGAGTTTTCTGAACATTTTTGCATACCTTAGAAAAAATGAAGATGTGTATGTATGTATGCGTGGATACAAATTTTTGTGACGTTTTCAGGAGCACAGCTCAACCGATTTGAGTGATTCAAAAAGCATTCGGTCCTACTTATGCGGATTAGTTTTTGGGAAAGGTTGCTCCAGCCGTTTTAGAGATTCGAAGCGAAGGATGCAGTTTTTGTGAGAACAGAGCATTCGATTTGAATGGTTCAAAAGACATTCAATTCGTATTGATGAGAAAATGTCGTGATTAGTTTTTGGCGTAGACAGGTCAATTTTTCTTCTTAATCCAGTTTTTTTTTTAAATATCGAAAATGATTCGTATTTGATTTTAATTCTAGCTAAGATTCTAAAGCCTCACTTATATAAATAATTATAACTTTGCAATTAAGTTTATATAATTTCTAAAAATATGAGATAAGTTCTTCATTCTCTCACCGCTTGATCAAGTTTTGTTTATTTACTTTTTATGTAAACGTATATAAACGTTGTCGTCTCATTTATAAGCTCTTACATTTTGTCTATAAAAAACGAATAATGAAAGTTTTACCGTATTTATAATAATTTATTTGAAATTTCAAATCCATGAATTTGCCTTTAAGCACGATGCCATGCACCACTACTTTTTCGTACCATCAACATGAATTGATAATATTATATGAGGCTTATGCCAATTTATGTCATTTAAAACCTCACTACATTTTTTAAAGTTTAAATCTGTATACCACTGAATATTGAAATATAAGCAACCTTGACTAATATATTGATAATTTCATATAATACCAGTAATGCCATGTAATTAGTACGAAACAAAAAATATAATAAAAATAAGTGCATATTGTTGATAAAAAATCTGGAAATTTATTCATACATACTAAATGATTATTACGTATTGCGCAACTATGAGAATAAATATAGTAATTACAGCTGATGCTCTGCTTAAAATTTTTTGAAGAAAAAATATTTGCGAGAAGAAATCAGGTTCTGATTATAACAAAATATGCAAAATCGCCATCTAGCTAAGAACTAAATTTCTAGTATGCATTTTATTACCATTTCTTAAAAAAAAAATATTAAAAATTCTTATAAAACCATAACCAACAGATATTATTCAAAAACATATTTATAATTCCAAAGTTAAAACTATTTTCATAATTAAAATTACTTTTTAGAAAATACGTCTTGGCGAGATCTAATTAATGCTAAAGCTGATCACGTAATTTTTATTTTTTGACGATTAAATAATCATTAAACTTTTGACGTTGTTCATATTTAGGGATATCAACAATAATGCATTATTACGAAATATCTATGAGCGTGAAATAGAAATTTTATAAATTTATTGTAAAAACTACTTGGTTTCAAATACATAATATACAAAATTAACTAATTGAAAATAAATGGTGATTATTGATTTGTCTTGAAAGCTTTGTAAAACTGTTCTGTTCCTACGCATTAGTTTACTCGATTAAATCGATGTTGTTTTGTAGATACACCTAAAGCTTTTTGTAATAATTCCTGAGATGTTCTACGTATCTAAAATGTTATATAATAATAAATAATTTATTTATTTATTGCACGTGTTTTTCAAAACGGCTAATGGTGAATTTATTTCAATTTAACGCGTGAAACATAAGTATGCTCTATTATAATATATATTATTATAATTTATATATAATTATAATATATAAATTATAATATATTAATATATTGTTTTTTGTGAATTACATTTTTTTTCCTTAAAACCTTTTTTGCAAATTTTGGCACATCTCAGCTGCTTTTTGGCAATGATAATGTAGACATTTTATTTTTCTTATTCATAAACATAAATTTATTATACATATTCTAATATTGTCTAGGTTCATAAGTAAATTGAAATTTTTGGCAGTACTATATAGTCACATACACCCTAGAAAATTTTCTTAACAAACTTCAGAAAGATTTATCAAAATCCGAATAATCGTTTAGGAGTATACAGTGAGTGCTTTATATAATAGCAATAAAGCTCAAATTGTTTCTAGGTTTTAGTTAGGAAACGTTTGTATGTGAAAAAGAAAAGAGCTGTTTTTAGGGTTTGTCCGGCAATTACTCGATTTCTTACCGTAAGAACCATCCTTGGACTTCAACGAACATTTAAAAAAAATGGCCAAATTGGTTCAGGTGTTATTGAGTTATGCGCTTACCAACACATTTTGCGATTCATTTTTATATATAAGATTATCACTTGAAGTCTACTACCAAATACAGCACAGAGTTTGCTGTGTTTTATTTGTTTATATTTTGTTGTTTTTTGTCATTATGATAATGTTGTTTAGGTCATGTCATTTTTACTTGGAAACTTGATATAAGTATGCTTTTTTGTAATTACATACATTAAGTGTGCTCACTAACAATTTTACTACTACTACTCATTTTTCTGGTTAGGTTTCTAGTAATATGCTCTTGTTTATTAGATGATCTAGGGACTTATTGTACAGTTTTTTTATATAATAATTTCTACGAAATACAGAAAGATGGATAGATGCTGTAACTATTCCTCTACCGAATCAAGTAAAAATTATAAATAAATCAATAACTGTTGTTTATTATTTCGGAATCAATCAATTTCTAAAAAAAAAATTGCGGTGTTACAACTTACCCCGTGTTTGGGGCTAGTTGTAACAAAAATAATGATAATTCATTCTTTACTCATTTGTAAGAAGATTGACTTGTTTCTAAGTAATACTTTCAACGCAAACAAATTAAATATATACTGTGTAGTTTAAATTTGTATCATAAATCGACCTAAACTACAATTAATATCATAATACAAATAAAAGATATAGGGTCTTCTATAACACAATTTACATGGGTTTCAATCTTTTTCATCTGAATCTGTATATAATTCTTGTATCTAACCCCATGTTTGTTTTATTTACAATAATCAAGATAACTATTTATGCATTTTTGCAATCACAAAAATTGTTACAATTTATTAAAGATTGTTAAATGTGAAACGAAATAACATTTAAAATTAATTGATAATAATAATGCAAATTATTTTTATATCATTTAAGATTCTATTGAAAAACGATTGTTACTAGTTACCCTTGTTACAAATAGCCCCTAGATCCTTATTATATATTTGCAATTATTATAATTATTATAATTCTGCCTATATTGTTTAACCGTTTATTATGTCAATTATACAACAAAGTTTCGTTTTCATATAAAATTCTTTATAAAAAAAAGTTGGATATAATGGCTTACAAATGTCCCTTACAGTGTCATGTAGCTTTTCATGGTCCATTTTTAGTTAATATAGGATGCAGAATTATAAGATTTGTTAATAGCAATATTGAAAATTATAATTTGATCATAGCAATGGCATGTACACAATAGTATATTAGAGACTGTTTCTAAAATGACTATTAGATGACTGTTTTTAAAATGAAGAAAAAAATCAGACAGATTTTTACTGCCTCTATTTCTGCTTATCGTGACGTGTTTGTCTCTTCGATGTCATTATAAACGGATTCTTTCGATGTCATTATAAACAAAAAGTGTACTTCTTTCACGTCGATGGTTATAATGCAAGTTCAGTATAGAGTCTAAACTTTAGACTAGGTTCATATGTCGTAGCGGTGTTTTTTTCTTCGATATTGAGATGAATTGTTTGAGCAATAGTTTTATTTTGTTACTAAACAAGTTGTTTTTCTGCTGTGTGTGCCAGATAACCTTTTTCATCGCTTTCTTGCTCTTAGCCATGTTTTATTGGCAACTTAGTAAAAGACAGAGAAGATTTTTTATATACTTTTAGTTACAGTCTGTCATACTAGAACATTCAATAATCGTTTTGATTATTATAATGGATGGCAACCCAGTAGTTGTCCAATGCAGTTGTGATTGTAGGTATTCGTTGACATTTTATGATTTATATGAACACGCAAGAGGCGATTTTACTTGAAATCATGTTTGCGATCCATAAACTCAAGTGGAAATTTGACATCAAAGCTGCCTTTGGCTGTGGGAGGGATCAAACTAGCGAACCAGCGAAAAATACAATAATGGATTAGCAAAAGTTACACTGAACATAGTTCGACAGTTTCTTGTTTAATATGTGTTGTGTTATGTGTTGCAATGTTGGTTGGTTTGCACAGTGAAACGACTGAAATTATATATCATAAATAAAATTTACAATGTTTAACGCAAATAGGAAAAACACTTTCCAAATTGTAGTTCGGATGCTGCATGCCTCATCGAGAAGACCATAGATAAAGTCACTCATTCGCATATATGAACGCAATCTTACAATTAGTGGTATTTTATATATTATATTATGAACGTATAGACATTATTAACTTCCCGTAGGGCAAGTTATAGTAATCGCAAAAAAATCAAAAATGAAAAATTTTATATATCTTTACGTTTCAAAGGTTTCTGAATATTTTGGCATACCTTAGAAAAAATGGATGTATGTGTGCATGTGTGTATGTGTGTATGTGCGTGTGTGTATGTGCGTGTGTGTATGTATGTTCGGATACAAATTTTCGTCGACGATTTCGGCAACACCGATCAGCCGATTTAAATAATTCAAAAAACATTCGATTCATATTGATAAGGAGACGTGCTGATTAGTTTTTGGCGAAGGCAGGTCTAGCCGTTCCGAAGATACAGCAATTTGCCTCAAGGCACGATGCCTTAATTGCCTTAAGACAGAATTCCACTTACAGCTAGTATTTTCTTGTTTTCGTATTTAAATTCTGGACTCGCTTCGGTTCTATTGTTCAGTATTGAAAAAATCGAGCGTACGATTAAAAATCGCCACCTGCTCTTCGACGATCCGCTGCCACAGGCTGTGCAATGCGCCGCATTCAAATCTTT
>NW_020538040.1:132632833-132638443 GCF_003426905.1 Ctenocephalides felis
AGAGATTATGAAAAACAGTTTTCATATTTTATATATACATTTCATTTCACTATAATATCTATTTCATTAATATAATATCTATTATAATTAAAATATCTCTATCTTTATATATAACTCTTCAGTCTTCTTTGTCTTCAATTTCCTTATAGTATTTCTTTATTTTTCTTAATTCTTAAACTTCATTTTATTTTGATATTGTACAATACTATCTATTTGAATTGAAAAAAATCGTACTGACATTTATTTTATTTTTAATGGTAAATAACCCATATTTATTGTTTACTGTTGACTATTTAAATTTCGTCGATTTTACTTACCTCTCAAACATTGATTGTTTTAAATTACTCTTCTAATGATATTCCATTATTTTTTATAAATTGCAAAATGTATTTGATTACAAGGTTTAGAAGGACATATTCGGGGGAAGTTTGCACTGATCACTGTTTTATGTATAAATATGTTTCACACATATCTCCATTTTTTGTTTTTTTTTTTCTGTTCAAACTGGTTATGTAAAAAAAAGTTTAATATTGCTTTTACTATTTTATAGTAGTTATTAAGCTTTATAGCTCTGGCTGAATGTTTCATTATAAGGAGGTCAATAAATAAAATAACACAAACCTTACAGATTATAGCTTTTGACTTTGATTTAACTCTAACAAGTTAGAAATAATAATAATAATATTTTGTTTAATTAAATTTACATTATTTAAATAATATTGATCAACTAGAATATGCAAATCTTCATATTATATTCTTCATTTATATAAAGCTTAGACCGAGACTTTTAGAAAATAAAAATACATGTATTGATGTTTTTCATCTACTTTTAATCGCTTTGCTGTATTCAGAGCAGCATATCTCATGTTTTCATTGTACAAACCTGGACTTCTTGAAAGTATTGTAAGCATTTACTACAGAGCCGAATTTTATCTCAGGTTTAGTTTGTATTGAATCGGGTTTTAAATAATTGTGACATAACATTGTTGCCGTTCCTAAAATATAACTTTCTAAGAAAATATATATTTTTATAGTAATATAAATTTAACAGTTCGCTGTAAGACGTTACGTTCTACGTTAAATTATACTGTATTATATTTTGGAATGTTGTTTCGCTCAATTTTTTCATTTCATTTTTACCGCTAACGATAGCAATTAGCAATGGTTTGATTTATTTTTTGGTCTAAATAAATTCAAATATTGATACTCGTTTAAAAATTTTTTTTATTACATTAGCTTAATTAGTGATTATTTGATAATTCAAACAGATAATTCCGGAATAGTCAAAATACAAACACATCTATATATATATATATATATATATATATATATATATGATTATATTATTTTGATGTTGAAATATATATATTCTTGAATACATCAAACAAGAAAGCCAAAGATATCTTTGGGATGTATCGCCCTCATATATATATATATATATATATATATATATATACACACACAAGGGTGGTCCTTAATATGGTCATTTTTGAATTTCCTTGCTCCCAGGGGTTCAAATGGTTCCAAATTGATAAAAAACAATTCTCTGAATGTTTTAGCTCTTAATATTAACGTTTAATGAAAGAGCATGGAAAAAATTTGGAAAATTTTTAAAAAATGTTTTAGGTGTAACTTAACGACAAATGAATGAGTTTTATTCATTCGTTTGTTCGCTAAATTACATCTAAAAAACGTTTTTAAAATTTTTGAAAATTTTTCCATGCTATTTCCATACAAAACTTTGATTGAATTGCGCTCTATCTAAACGTTAATATTAAGAGCTAAAACTTTCAGAGAATTGTTTTTTATCTATTTGGAACCATTTGAGCCCATGGGAGCAAGGAAATTCGAAAATGACCATTTTAAGGACCACCTTAATATACACATACATATATATACTTATTCACAGGGATGACAGATCTATAAAATTACTACTTGGTCAACGATGTAACATATGTATATGACAGTTTGTCATAAGGCAATGTTTTTACATATGCATTTAAACGTAATGTGATTCTAAAGATTGTACTATCATGGTTTATTTTAATAACAAAAGGAGCTTTTTCTCCACTCGTAATGATTTGAAGTCTCTATATGATTTATATCGCTGATACAGTTCTAATTACCTCAATGTCAAAATTATCCATGAGTACGCACCCTTTGCTCTGTCCTCTGTACTCTGTCATGGTTGTACCTGCGCCACGCTCGAACGCCGAATCCGAGCCCCGACCTTCCTAGCCTCGAACTCTCGAACGCCAGGTGCAACTCCCGAAAGATATTTAGCATCGCAACATCTGCCGAGGAAAACAGCCTGCATCTTGCGATGCATTCTGATTTCACGAAAAAAATATCAAAAGATTGTCTACGTTTATGTATTTTTATGTATATATGTAAGCACATATACGTGCGTATAAAATAAGGCACAAAGGTTTGCTCGTAAATTGTAAAGAATTATAATAAGGTAAAATGTAGACAGGAATGGCGTGTTTTGGATTGAATTTTGTTTTTACGTTTTTTTGTGGTATTTCGTATTATTCCTCGGTCGTGAAGTATTCGTGTACAGTATCTTTTTTATTATTAAAAAAATCTTGTCTACTTCATGTATCCACTTTATTGCCATAAGATTTTAGTACGTTTTAAATTTGTTCCATTCCCTTATTTGTTTTTATTGACAGTTGTTATTAGGATTGAAATTTAATGACAGTTGCTATGTAAAGATATGTGTTAATTTTGATGTTGAGATATATGTAATGATTACAGCCTGTTCGAAGACACAGTTATCTTTCAAAATATTTTGTATTTTACTTCGTTACACTGCTCTTCGGTATTTTTTAATTTACGTAAAACAATTTTTTGTCAATGACAAGTTGGTGGATAAATGTTACTGCCATATGCCTGGTGCACATTATTGATGCAAGACATCAATGTTTAATATTCATTAATAATGACATAAAAGTTTATGTCAAAACGTTTAGAAAATTATAGATTAATTCATTAATCTTTATTTTTAATTGATACAACAGAATGTTGAAATGTTGACAAAATAAATATATTTTGTCAACATTTCGGAACTAAATAGATTTTTAAATTTTTTATCAAAAGTAGTTATACAATATTTATTAGAAAATTGCAATATTTTTTTTAATAATACCAGTGTAAGATTACTATTGATACGACATTATTGGTTTATTAGCATTTCGGTGGGGGTTCCCCTTTATATTCAATTCTACCTTTACTATAATTTCATTTCCATTTTTCCAATCTATGAAATTTGAGGGAATATTGGCTGTGTAATTATTGATAAATAATTCTCTGATGTACAAAACATGTTTATGTTTCGAGAGAATCGAGAAGTATTGGTTTCTCATCTGTTTGTTTTCCGTTTAAAAAAATAAAGCATTCTTTATGTGTATCAAATAATACAGATTATCTGTAAAATATTTAAACAATCAGGTGACACTGAATCATACTAGACCTAATTCTAAAATAAAGTAACTAAATACTAATTCTAGAAATTCTTAATATCCAAATAGTTTTCGAGGCAAATTAATTTTAAACCTATTGATCATGATTGCTGTTAGCTTTTATTGTTTGTAGGGCTACGCCATCTTTAGACATTAACATTATATTTTTAACTATCTCGTTTAATACAAAGTAATACTAAACCGTAATATAAAATAAGTTCCGGAGAACGTACAAAATGTAAGATAAGTTTGTGGGACGGGCTATAAGAATTTTCTAAGCAGATATCAAGAACTGGAGCACATAATTCTACTAAAACGTGGTCATTTGATATATTCGTATAATTATTAATTTTACTAATACTTGTTTGCAAGCTGCAAAATGACAGAAATTATCTCATTAAATATTATTATGTTTCTATCTATGTGCGATTGAATTTTAAACCTATTAATTTTATTTTTTAGTTATTAAGCTGGATTAGGTTAATAGAAAAATCTTTTTTGCACATATAATTGTTTATGTAGTGTTCGGAAAATTCGATCGAAGTGTGAAATGTTATAAGTTGTATTTGGAAATCTAGAAGATTATCTAGATCTTCGGACATCTAGTGTAATATGTATTTATGATTAAATTAGTGTAGATCTTACGAAAATCGTTACCACAGTGATATGCATCATTTTCATGAAAGCATAATAAATCGGATACGTTTGCAAAGTTTTTTTTTTTGGACCTCTTATCCTCTTGACCTGTGCAATTAATGGATAACCTCATATAATTATTCGAATTGCGGTTCTACGAATTGAGCTTTGTGTATAATAAATTGTCATTTATATATTTTTTTTCAATAATTCCTAATATATTGAATTAACAAGATATTTTTTTAGTGTAATGTAACTGTAGTAAATAATGAATAAAACGAACTAATTTTATTAATTTTAGATGTCTATTAATATACTTGTATTTTTAGTTATATATAGTTAAATTAAGAATAAAAACATATTTATTTGTGATTAATAGACAAAGGACAAAGATATGTATATTTATTATTTGTTAATATAACGTTAATAATATTAAATATAATAACTATATGATGAGTGCAGTTTTTGTTTCAATCTAACTAGTGGTAACTTCAAAGCAAATTGCTAGAACATTATACATTGTGAACAAATATTTGAGTAAATCAATATTTTCATTTTCGAAGATCTATCTGTCAATATGAATTTGAACCTCTTCATACAAACATACATATTTTACGAGAACTAAAGATCTTCGTTAATAATTTAATATCAATTCTAAAAATAACAGCATAATTTATAAGATATAAATTTAAATCAGTAATATATTCAGGCCATACATTCACTACAGTCAATTTGATACCATGTATAATATCACTAATTGATCTACAATCAAATTGTAGTTGTCTAATCGATGTTAGACATTTATAGCTCTAATCGATTTTATTGTTATAAAATATCTTATGGGTTGTATTTATTTTTCAGTTCCCCGCAAACATGTATTTCGTCGAACCTATACGATAATATGGAAGAAAATGACTATTGCGTCAGGAGCATATCCCTGTCGTCCTGCGAGAATGTGAATAATCAGCAGTTTGACATGTGTCATCAGTACTGTGACGGAGACGACAAGAACACATCGTACCAAGAACAGCTTGAGAACGACATCAGTTCCTGCACTTCGCAACCTGATTCCGTTTTGTTGGACAACATGCCTCTGCACGATTATAGCAATAACAGTACGAACCCCATGACCGGACTCTGCCATAATGTCTCAAAGAGCCAAATTCTCTACAAGAAGTCTTCCATTTATAATTCCGACGGAATGAAGAGGAGCCGCATTTTGAACGCGTAAGTATAGCAATAACATTTTATTATTTTTAGTATTATGAATGAAAATATATTGATTGAATTATCAGAATAAGTTTAGCGACGCAGTCTTTATTTCATCCTAATTTATTGCCAAATAGCTGAAAACATTATTGCACTCCAAGGTCATATCATGACGAAGACATAATTGAAAATCGGATTTTCCAAACTAGCATTTATTAATATCAGTATTTCTGATCACTTTAATTTCTGACTGCACCTGGTCGTATTATATATATATATATATATATATATATATATATAT
>NW_020538040.1:132639443-132663838 GCF_003426905.1 Ctenocephalides felis
GCACGATTATAGCAATAACAGTTACGAACCCATGACCGGACTCTGCCATAATGTCTCCAAGAGCCAAATTCTCTACAAGAAGTCTTCCATTTATAATTCCGACGGAATGAAGAGGAGCCGCATTTTGAACGCGTAAGTATAAGCAATAACATTTTATTATTTTTAGTATATGAATGAAAATATATTGATTGAATTATCAGAATAAGTTTAGCGACGCAGTCTTTATTTCATCCTAATTTATTGCCAAATAGCTGAAAACATTATTGCACTCCAAGGTCATATCATGACGAAGACATAATTGAAAATCGGATTTTCCAAACTAGCATTTATTAATATCAGTATTTCTGATCACTTTAATTTCTGACTGCACCTGGTCGTATTATATATATATATATATATATATATATATATATATATATATAGTGTGTGTGTGTATATATATATATATATATATATATATCTGTGTGTGTACGTGAATATAACATAATTACAAGTGTTGCACATTATTACTTATTGTGGCCTTGGGCCTACCGCTCTGGTGCATTTTGCATTCAGAAACCCGACAATCTAGTAGGAAGAACCCACCTAACATCGACTTTCACTCATCTGTTACTTGAAATTGAAATACATACATCTATGGAAAAACACACCTATATTCATTAGAATTTTGTTGTCTACCATAAACTTTATTGAATTCAACCGTAAAAAATATTTCAAGATTTTCACTTTACTTCACATAATTTTGAATATTTCTGCACAGTTTTAAAACTGTAAGGGATATATTTTGCAACACATGAATATGGTGTATAAATGTATGAAATAAAAAATTAATAAAATATAAAACCGTGTTTCCATACAGAATTTGCCCTAAGTTAGGGCACTATAACCTATTGTTTAACGATTTACATGTAATTTTATAGGTCTTTTTGAAAAATCATTCATAGTCAAAGTGGCCCCTTTTTTCAAACTACCCTTATTGAAAAAAGTACTTTTTAAGTGAAAATAGTTTCAAAAAACAATATTCGTGAAGTACATGTATTAATCGAATATAACTAGATTTTTACTAAAATAAAAAAAATGATCATGAAAATTACACATTTTTTACAGTTCCGTTCTGGACATGCTCTTAGCTCATTTGTTCTAGAATTTTGTCAAAGGCCGTAAGTTTTATTGAATTTGTCGTGAAAAATTATTTGATAATATTGACAACCACCACACATAATTAAGAAATACAAGAAGTTGTTAATATTCATTATGATATTCATTTATTTATTTATTAAGTGAATATAGAAGCTTTTTTATTTTTATTTTAAATTCTTTCTATTTCTCAGGTGCACATTGAATAATATCACTTTTGATTTCATACCTTCTACAAGGTGATATCATACAATATTTTTCAGATAAGATATATCACATATCATAAAGTATTTAAATAATCATCGCAACAAAAAGAAAAACATTTCAACTGTTGATTATTCATTATTTTCATTTGAGTCACATTTCGATTATTTTGGTTTTTTGAAATATATGTCCATCGTTACCTATATCAAATTTTAGACGTCTGAAAATAATATATAAGATCTATATAAGAATAGTATGAAATTTTAACAAATATAAGTGTCATATTTTAAGTGTATTGTTATAAAATTCACAGTGATGTTTCATCGGTTTCATCATTTTTTACTTATAAAAAATATGTATTTATCAATTGTTTAATAGGAGAGAGATATAAAATTGGTGGCACACCACAAATTATTTTTACTACCAATTGCTGTCGTACAAAATTTCAAACTGGTCAGATATTTCTTCAAAGACTATCCAGTATTATGTGCACGACAAAAAATCTACTTTCTTAGAATTCGTTTAATATATATATATATATATATATATATATATATATATATATATATAATTGCCTTTAATATAATAGAATTGTTTTTTGTTTTGCATTTTAAAATTTGCATGTAAATATATATAATTTAAATATATGTTTTAATATCAATTAATCAATCTATATGTATACATAAATAATAATTATGATAAAACTTTACGGTTTTGCTCATGTCAATTTGAACAAAGTTGCTGCCAAAATATTGAGTACATTATCTCTAGATAACCGGTTTATCTAATAACATAAAGATAATCTTGTGGTACATGGCATCGTGCCTTATGGCAATTGCTGGAATTTTAAATGTTTTCAAATAGATTATTATAAATACTGTAGCTTTCATTATTTGTATGTTATAGACAAAATATAAGAGCTTATAAATGAGATAACGACGTTTATATATGTTTTCATAAAAAGTAAATAAACAAAACTTAATCAAGAGTAGTCAGAATATATAAACTACATTGTAAAAATAAAATTATTTATTTTGAGTATATATGCGAGCTTTAGAATTTTAGCTAGACTTAACATTAAAATCGGAATCATTTTCGTCATTTAAAAACATATATTTTTCGGAAATATTTTTTTTTAATTTTGAAATTAAGAAACAAATTTATCTTCCCCAAAAACTAATCCTTACTTTACACTCACAACACAAGCAAAATGTCTGTTGATTTTTTCGAATTGGTTGCTCCATTTTCTCAAAATCTCTGTTTTTTGGTACTTTTTGCTCTATATCTTAACCAAACGGTTAGTCCTGTTTTTGCCAAAAACTAACCAGCCCGTCACGCCGTCAACACAAATAGATTATACATATTTTGAATTTATATAATTGGATGCTCTGTTCTTGCAAAAATCGATTTCCCATTTTTTGCCTTTTATGCTCCGTATCTCCGAAGCGGCTGGACCTGTCTTTGCCAGAAACTAATTAGCATGTCACTCTATCAATAGGAATCGAATGTTTTTTGAATAATTCAAATCGGTTGATCTGTGCGCCCGAAATCGTGTACGAAAAATTGTATCTATACTATATCTATATCTATTGCTTCAGGTATGCTAAAAGGCTCAAAAACTTTTGAAACGTAAAGATATGTAAACATTTTCATTTTCGATTTTTAGTCGATTACTATAACTTACCCTACGGGAAGTAGGCCGCAAATATTTTCAAATGATGGAAAATTTTCTATAATAAAATAGTGATTGCAAACTGAAATTAAAACGTGTTCGTAGAACTTTGCAATAGCCATCCTTTTCTGGTACTTGATTTATTGTATTATTAAAATCGAATAAATTAGCGACAATGTATACCATTGGCACGTGCCATACCATATTTTATGCTGAGGTACCCGTTTCTTTTTTAGAATCTTGACTGTTTAATATAATTGCGTGATTCAATTACAGTTATTAAAATTCTCCATAATCCTTTTATATCCGACGGAAGTAGGGCGAGGCCAGCAAGTATTTCGGATGAGTAACGAGCCGTCACTGAAACATGTCAACGAGAAACGAGACTCATGTTTATGTTTTGCTTTTGTGTCCGACTCATAAATGATTGTTTGTTAATTGACATTTATTCATTATACTATGATTTTTTTAGACTGCGAGTAATACAAACACACACCATAAATAGTACGGCTGGACGATATAGAGATCTGTGGTGTTCATAGTTTTAATCTAATTTTTATAATTCATATAACTTTTAGGTTTTTAAATAAATAATTCATTGCTAATTTGCATAATAAATGAGCATCAACGAATAATTTTGGTGGAGGCTTTAATGTTTAAAAAATATTTCTTATGTAGAAGTATTAGATATACAAAATAGTTAAACTTGAGAACAATGGACATTCCCAGAAATAAATGAAAACATTAACACATAGTTCATTTCATTGATAGGAAGTTGATGTATGATGTATCCGCACTTTTTGTCAATATTGACATTGATGTAGTTAAATAAAGTTTGAAACTATACCGATTAATTTTTGCAGTGTTGTGGAAAGAGGAAACGAATGAGTTGACAATATTTTTCATAATTATTTTACACGTAATTGGTTCAATAGTGAGTTTTAGCATCATGACATGACAATGTTTATAAAATGAGCTTTCAATCTATATATCTTTTATGTTGTTTATGTAAACAAAATTTATACTTATTGTTAAAATCTCTATAAAATATCTGGTAATTTGATGTGCATATGTCTAATGATCATTTTTGACCGCCAAATGGCTTTTTTTTTACTTTTTTCATTAGATCTCCGAAACTGCTTCAGTTCAGTCAGTTCTTCATCTTGTCAATCAAGTAAAATGTTTTTTGAATTATTAAAATCGGACGCTCCGTTCTCTTAAAAAATGAGTTATCATTTTTGGCACTTTTTGCCCCGTATCTTCGGATTGGCTAGACCTGCCTTCGCTAAAAACTAATCAGCATGTCACCTTGTCAATACGAATCGAATGCTTTTTGAATTATTCAAATCGGTTGATCGGCGTTCCCGAATCGTCGACGAAAATTTGTATCCGCACACACACACACACACACACACACACATACATCCATTTTTTCTAAGGTATGCCAAAATATTCAGAAACCTTTGAAACGTAAAGATATATAAAAAATTTCATTTTCGATTTTTTTGCGATTACTATAACTCGTTCTAACGTTCATTATATGTTAATCGATGTAACAATCTATTTAGCCTTCATTTGCAGAATCATATTATTCTCGAAGAAAATCATTATGCAAATTATAAATTATAAAACCAAGATATTTTGAATTGATATAATGAGTAATTAATAACAAAAATTATGCTTTGTGTCAAAGTTCTTATGTCCTCCTATCCTGATGATGATCATGAATGTTACCCACATTATATTTCCATCGCACATGTGCGTTCTTTAAAACCGTAAATTTAAACATCAATTTTAATTAAATATTTATGCAAAATTGAGAGCATTCTATAGAAACAATTTTTGACAAATGCTAAATTATTTTCATTGTTGTATTTTCAACCAATTTCTTAGTTGTCTTAAGGCGCAATTATTGCTCTGAAAAAACGCTTGCATTACTCGTTAGGTGTGCACCCTGATCTCTACTTTCCAGCGTTCTATATTTCTATAAGTTACTATACAAATTTTAATTCGTAAAGTATCTATTTCATAAATTGTCGCCATATGCCATTCACTTCTTACATTGTGTACACACTCTATAAGTTGTTTATTATTCGTTCCGATGCGAAACGATCAGAAATACATTACATCACATACATTTGACCACTCACTGGGTTGGTTATATAAGAAGTAATATTAATGCGATGCACTTTAATCTTCGTGTAATACAATATTAAACTTCCCATATTTATAAGAATGTGTTACATGATTAATGAAGCATTTGAAAATCCGATAATAAAGCATTGGTTTAGTATACTCGCCCAAACTGTAAATGGCTTTGTTTATTAATGTTTATTAATAATAATTAATGTTTAATAATATAACACATTTATTTTTCTCACATTTTTCATATTCATTCATATTTTCATAGCGCCTTTCATAGTTCCGGGTTTGGTCCTGGTTTTCGGGCACTCTGATATCAAACAGTAATTGCACCAGTTCTACTTGAAAATATGATTGCAAGCGAAATAGCCTTTAGGGGCATTGCTGCAATATCATAATTAGAATGTCTTATGAAAATAATTGTATTGCATTCTGATAAAGTTTATAAAACTGATAATCCTAGAAAAAAACTAGTTCCCATTGCTATTCAACAAAACAAAACTTGTATATTTACTTCTTCTTGCATATTGCATGTTTTACTTTTTATTACACATTACATATTTATTTTTATTATATATTTCAAGTTATTTTGGGTACTTTTTGCGAAAGTAAGTCTAAACTACAATTCGAACATGAAGGATTTGCTCTGCTTTCTTTCCGCGGCAAATATTTTTCTATCTATATTGATATAATATATATGATTTTATGATACTTGCTTCTACTGATATAGTTAATATATTTGATTCGATGATATACTGAAATTGGTTAAAACTAAAACTAATAATTGCTTGATTGACGACAAGAATTTACATTTACTTGTATCCTTTAGTCTTTCTCTGATGTTTTGGTCTTTCTGACCTACGAGAGTCAGGATTAAAATTACTAGATTTAAACTTTTAAATCCGCATCTGGTATTTACAAGTGTTTGGTGAATATTATAATTATAAACATTATTTTTAACAATTTTGTGTAACTAAAAATAATGGAATACTGAGATATATTTCGTTAAATATTTCATTCAACATGAATTAAAATTAAATCTATTGATATGTGTGTGCGCGCACGTGCTTTTATGCAATTTTAACAAAAATATCAGTATGTGTGAACGATATCATTGAAATTATTTTACAATGACAATGTTGATGATATGGTTTCAGAAGTTATCAAAATTCTTTATTTTAGGTATGAATTATCGCAATATTTATTGGATAAACAAATTGAACTTCTGGAAAGAAAATATGGAGGCGATAAGGCCCGCAATGCTGCTCTGGTTATACAGAGGTATGTTTTAGGATATTATTTTTTTTTTAATTATATGGTTAATACATATTTTTATTACTTTTCAGAGCTTTCCGTAGATATACACTTATTAAAAAATTTACATACATCACGACTATGGCGCAACAAGATAAAAAGTATGCGGATCAAAAGAAGTATGCAGTTTAATGTTGATACATTTTAATTATTTGCGAACATTTTTTTATTTGTTTTTGTTTTTTCAGCGTTCAAAGATTACCTAGTAGATCTATGTCATTAAGAGAAAGCAATAGGACTTATATAGTTAAAAATAATCACTTAGATTCAAGTGCAGATATGAACTCAAGTTTAGAAATTTCCAACAATTCATCACATCCGCATGTAAATATCCTGCATTACGAATATGACCTTTACGTAAGTATCAATCAAAATATTGTGTTGTTTTTAACGACTAATTAAAGAAATGATAAGAATATCAATTAAATTAAACAACTTTTTGTATGAGACACTAAATATCATTCCCAGTAGATAAGAAATGCTATAATTTTAGCAATAAATTATTTGAATTCTTGATCCGATGCTCGGCGTTTTATATTTTACAACAATTATTTTTAGCACGTAGCATTTTTATAATTACACTCTGATCATTATTCATTGCTCACTCAAGAAAGTGACTTTACGATTTCAATGATAATTTTAAGACCCTTGATTTACCTTTAGGACCAAAAGCTTAAGTGTCTCATTTTTTATCACTAATTATTAATTATCCTATATTTTACCAGATGCGCGGCGAACTGAGTGGCTCTCGCAAGAAAATACCTCCGGAGGTTCCAAAACGCACCTCATCAATTTCGAATCGATCATGCAAACCGCATATGTTAGACGGACGACATCAGGGCTACGATCAGATGCACAGCAACTACGACCAGCATCAGACCAGCCCCGGTTCCGTACTCAGTCGGTCGGCATATTCCGACAATGTGCAAATGATGAGACCAACGCTCAGCGAGAATTCTCTGGTTAGAACTAATGCAGGAGAAATGCAATTGCAACAGCAAAACTGTTTGGATCCGAATGGTAGAACGGGATACAGTCATGGTCCACAAATCAACATGAGCAATCTGTGCGAGTACACTCAATATAGGCCGAACTATATAGAAAACGGGTCAGTCTGCAGCGTTCAGTCATCCGGAAGTGATAACTCAATACACTATGAAAATTATGAAAGGTGAGTTATTAAATTAAAGAAATAATAAAAGATAAATAAATATTATTTTTGTTGCTATTAGCATTTCGATACTGTTTTTAATCTATAATCTTTCTCATTTTTTAGAGGTTCTTCATCTCCTGTTTGGAAAAAAATAGAGCAAGTATCAACAAATGACTACAATATTCAACCCGGTAACTATCAGATTATCTATGAACTGAATAAATATATATATTTTATTACCAATATTTACTGGCTTTATCCTTATCGTAGCTATAACTGTTAATGCAGCACCAAGCACACAAAACTATAAAACTAATGAAACTATTCGCAAGAGACAATATAGAGTTGGTTTAAATCTATTTAATAAAAAACCTGATAAAGGCATTCAATACCTTATTCAAAAGCAGTTTTTAGAAAATTCTTCATATGCAATTGCCAAGTTTTTGATCACTCGCAAAGGACTAAGCAAAAAGATCATAGGAGAATTTTTAGGAGATCTGCAAAATCCTCTAAGTCAAAAAGTTTTGATAGACTTTTCAAACCATTTAGATTTTACTAATATGGAATTGGATAATGCCTTACGAAGGTTTATGAGTTTCTTCAGAATACCAGGAGAAGCTCAAAAAATAGAAAAAATTATTGAAGTCTTTAGTAAACGATACATAGCTTGCAATTTGGATTTAGTGAATAAATTTCAAAATGCCGATACTATATTTATTTTGAGTTTTGCCATAATAATGCTGAACACTGATCTGCACACACCTAATTTGAAGCCTGAGAAGCGAATGAAGCTTGAAGATTTTATTAAGAATTTAAGAAATATTGATAATGGAAGGAATATAGATCGAAATATGTTAACTGGAATATATGAGCGAGTAAAAGCTAATGAATTCAAATGCAGTTCAGATCATGTTACACAGGTGAGATTTTTTTAAATGTATTTAGGGTTTAGTGAGTGTTTCCATTATTTTTTTTTTTTTGAGCTATTTGTAGTATGTTAACATAGTTGACTTCATTTTTATAAAAAAAATTATTTGCAGGTGATGAAAGTTCAACAAACAATAGTAGGAAATAAACCTAATTTAGCACTCAGCCATCGCAGATTAGTTTGTTATTGTCGCTTGTATGAAATTCCTGATCTGAATAAAAAAGAACGTATTGGAGTAAGTGAAATAAAAATTAATATTATTATACTGGATTTAATATTGAACTTATAATAATTAATTGTATTTTTTAGGTACACCAAAGAGAAGTTTTCTTATTTAATGATCTACTAGTAATTACTAAAATTCTTTCCAAGAAAAAGAATTGTGTTTCCTATACATTTAGAAATAGTTTACCTTTAAGTGGTATCAATGTTTCGTTATTTGAAACAATTCGTAAGTTCAATTTTTTTTTTTTTTATCTGATATTTGATAGTAATGTTTCTAGGTTATTGACACTTGTGTCTTGTAATGACACATTTATATTCATGTCTCACTAGAGACTATATACTATTCACTTGCAAATATAATAAACTATTTTAATCATTTTAATTGTCTTTATTTACATAAATATTTTTTTTAGATTACCCATTTGGAATAAAACTAACGCAGCGAGTTGATGGAAAAGTTTTAATAATTTTTAATGCTCGCAATGAGCATGATAGAATAAAATTTGCTGATGATTTGAAAGAATCTATATTAGAAATGAATGAAATGGAAAATATAAGGATTGAAAACGAACTAGAAAGACAAAAAAGAAGCAATCGTAATGGTAAGCATGATTATATATTATTGTATATTTGAAATAGTTAGATATATGTGGTAATGGGTTTAAGGGGGTTGTTTGATTTGTAATCAGTATTTTAACACAATTAACATTAAATTTTCATAAAGCAATCAAAATAGTTATGAATGAATATACACAAGAACAAGGCACATTTTTTTTGTAAAATTGTATATCAATATTTTGTAGCTTTTAATAGAGTTGATTAACATTTTAATTTATCTAGTTATAATAAAATACTCCTACCTTTGACAGTATTTTGAATGTTTTGGATATAATTGAAAACTATCTTTATTGGTCTTGATAAATATAGATTTTAGCATTGCAAAATTGGTTCAGAACTTGGTATACTAACATAGTCCTAATTTACAAGGAATAAGTAAAATGCATATATAATTTATATCACATTTGATTAAAAGTTGTTTATGAAATGTTGCAAACTAAGTTGAATTTAGTAAAACCGTAGTGTTACTATGATAACACTGATATAAATCACAATGAGAAACTTAACAAAATATGAATGGGCATATATTATCTTATGATACCGGCAAATAGTTTAAGATAATAAATTTCGAGTTTTGTCTAGTATTTCGAATACTTTCAAAGTGAAAGGCTGTAAACAACAAATATTATTCTTTCTTCTTTGAAAAAAAAAGTATCAAATAAAATATGAAATCATACAAAGAAAATTTAATGAATATGTAAAATATGTCAAGAATAGAGTCAAATATTTGTTTTTATATGGGGATTTGAATTTTCAGGAACTGAACCAAATCGTGACAGTGGTGTTGCAGATTTGTGCAACTGCCAAACAAACGTTGGCCATAATCATGCTGCGTGTAATTGTCAGCCAGTCGTTATGACCAATTCCAATAATACAAATCAATTTGGGAACAATTTAGTTTATAATGACCAACAGCTCAAGAGATCTGCTCTAAGCAACTCTCTCTTAGATATGCATGAACAATGTTAGTATAAACTTATTAGTCAATTTAATTATTTAACCCAATAATGAACTTATGGACTAAAATTACGGAAAAACAGGTTTTTACACATTTTTTGTGTATCTCAATTCAAAATGTAATTTTTCATCTATATGGAATCCAGACAAAATTTATAAGGGTATATCAAAATTTATTATAAAATGGGAACAAAATTTATGTATAATATTCTCTACATATAATTGGCTCTTAAATTATACACTATTTTATATCAAAACATATTTATGCTGTGGTTGTTTAAACAAATTATAAACAAAAAATATATAATTTGCAAATTGAAAATATACATAAAACTCTATTAATTCAGAAACTAACTGATTTTTTTTATTACAATTTTTGTCTCTAGAATTTCAAAATTATAGTGTATAGGTATACAAAATTATAGAATGGTGACTATTGTTAACTTTAAGTTCGGATAACAATTTTAACATGTGGCAAAAAACCTGTTTCTCTGTAATTATTCAGTTTTTTTTTAAATTTTATTATTTTCTGAACTATTCTATTTTATTTATTATAATTAACTAAATTTGTTGTAGAACCAATTCATAAATATTTATTAAAATAATATACCAACAAATCTACCTTCAATTAAAATAATTTTAATAGTTGATAATTACTAATGTCATTTATTGTATATGAGATAAAGGTTGTAGATTAATTTGATTGAAATAATTTAATAACAAAAATTAACACTATCAAGTCATTATAGAGTTGTGCATGACGATAATGTTCAATATATCTTAACATTTTGTGCCATTTTTTTATGCTGAAAACAAATACAGTGGTATCCCAACATATAAAAACAGAATTAATTACCTGTATCCCGACATACAGAAACAGAATTAATTTCCTGTATGATTGATTATACACTAATACTTTTTCACTAAAAAATATTTGATCAAAAAAAGTGATTTTATAAATTTCTTTTCAGGCGAAGAAAGAAATTTTGTGATTCAGAATTTCTTTGAATTATGTCTTAAAATTGTGCCAATAAACTCAAAAAAGACATAATTTAAAGAAATCTTGAATTACAAGATTTGTTTCTTTGTCTGAAAAGAAATTTATAAAATGCAGATCATCAAGATCTTATCAAGATCATGTTTCTTGACAGATGTCCTGAAGATGAAACATAGCTAGTTCCGAAACGTTGACAGTAAATAAATAAAATAATGGTTTTTTAAAAAAACTTTTTTGTTTTCTTATTTTTTTTTTGGATTCTTTGTTTGAAGCTCTACAAAACATTCACAAATCCAAGGCCCTACCATCTAACATATATATATATATATATATATATATATATATATATATATGTATGTATATATATATGTGTGTGTGTGTGAATCATTTATATGTTTATTACATTTTTAATTACTTTCCAGTCAATGACTCCCACAAGCAAAGGAGAGGTTCAGTGGGTTCTCTCGATAGTGGCATGTCGCTCTCCTTCACAAACAACTCTCACAGGCAGCAGCATCAGCAACATCAACAGAATGTTATGTACAATGTGATTCCTCAGCAACCCACAAGCATGCTGCAACAACAAATGTTGCATACAATGCAAACTTTACCATTAATAAATCTGGCCACCGCTCAACATTCGAACAAATCTATGCAGCATTTCCAATACAATGGACCTGCAGATAATCAACAGAAGAGGGAGAGAAAATCGTCACGCACAACTCAGGTGTAAATGTAGGATCGAAATAATGGTATTATTCTTTTGAAAATTTTATTTGATAATTTGTGATGTGATATGCTGTAATCTTGTTTTATCTGAAGGTCAGGTGTGTAAACATTTCAAAATCACTTCTCTATTGATACTTGCAAGATATTAAACTTAACCTATTTTATGTATGTGAGCCAATTTTCAAATAACTCATTTATTATTGAAAATTTTTTCAATACATTGAAATTAAATGGATCATTGAAAAATAAGATGTTACTCTAGAAACATTTTAGAGACTATTTTGTGATTTGCAGATATTTTAAGTCTTACAAAATACTCACATTCATTTTCTAAATGATACAGTGGTAATGTATATTGTTATTTAATACCTTTTATGATAACAATATTAAGATTTGATGCCTTTCATAGATACCATATACTTTTGTTTTGATGGAGATTTAAATCACATAATATCTTGCAAGAATTGCTGCTAAGAATAGATAATATATTCAAATTGTATTAAGCAATAATTATACCTATCAGCATTAAGCTTATATTATGTATTTGCTTATTGAATTGGAGTTGCATTTGTTTGCTGATTAGGTCATAGTATCTTGGCATAGTAACTTGTTTGGAAATGATTGCACATTGCTGACAGTCACTTGGGTCATAATTAGTTACTTAAATTATTACATATATATATATATATATGTATACAGTAAACCCTCGCTTTACGCGGCAAGTGCGTACCGTGCAGTATAGGAACCGTGCTATAAGAAACTCGTATTTAACATACAATTCAGGCTAATTCGTAGTGCGTTCTATGGAACCTTACATAGTGCAGTATGGGAACCGTGCTGTGAGAGACTCAGAGTTGGTACAAATCGCACCATTTTTATCGCGTTGTATGGAGACCAAGAAATACAACTTGAAGTAGGAGAAATACGGACGAAATGACATGAAGGACATTGACACCTTATTCAAAAATTGGCGCGACGCAGTAGTCAGCTCAAACGTGTTCTTAGGCGGCTATTATACAATCAGGCATGTCTAAAAGATAAAAGTCGATAACAAAATTTACAACAATACCCTTTTGCACAACGAACTTATGGGCTGTTGACTAAATACCGTGTAATAAGAAGTCCGTGTAGTCGGAGGGATGTCGGATTTTTAGCTCCGTGTAGTATGGGAACCGTGTACCCAGAGTGCCGTGTAAAGCGAGGGCCTACTGTATATATATATATATATATATGTATATATATATATATATATATATATGTATATATATATATATATTATATATATATATATATATATATATATATATATGTATGTATATATATACATGGTGTTCCAGAACTCAAGTCAAGCTGAAATAGGGTGGCCATATTGATTGTAATTGTCATGAAAAAAAAAATTAGAATAATTATTATCTCACCTTATTTTCAGTACAACCTAGAGCTTTTGTGAATGATCATTTTTTAGTTATTGTAGTTAATTAATTTTTATTAATTTTGTTCATTTAAACTTTGGATCCGTAATCGCAAATAACAGTTATAGGATCACAGTCAAAATAATTACACAATTGTCCCTGATTTTCAAGAATTAAGATTTTTGTTAAACTATGAATTTAAAATCTTCAAAATTGGCTTTGTCAGGATTATAAAATGCGTGAAATAAATTTTTTTTTCAAACTTTTTTCATTACAGTTACTATCAATACTATCACCTCATTTTGGCTTTTGGCTTGACTCAGTTCTGGGACACCCTGTATATATATAAGAGAATTACATATATACAACTTTCTTTATTTAAATATTTTTATCAAAACTAGAACTACCTGACCGCTTGTTGACTGTTCTGAAATCAATTTAAAAGTCATCTTCCCTAAACATCCAGTAAATTTGTCTGTAACTACTTCTTCAAGTTTATTATTTTTATCATCCTTTACCGAATATAATAAACCTAAAAAATATTATAGATTTCAGTAATATTATTATTAAGATTTGTCAAGGTAAAATTTAGCTAAATTCATCAAATACTTTACTTATAATCATTCAGATTAATAAATCAAGTTTTTTTAGTTAATAAAAATATTTAAATAAAGCCGAACCGAGCTGAAACAACCCATCGTTTACATTAACGCTGATTGCTTTTTTTTCTTCTATAATTCTCAAATTTTTAATTAAATTAGTGTACTGTTTAGTTGGAATTTTTTTTCTAACAAGTTGCAAGTTTATATTTTGTATATTATTGGTGGCATGATTTGAAAAGCAAGATTCGACATTAAGATAAAAATATTCCATTTTCCACCTACACTCAATCTTTCGGAACTAATGTTGTCCCTAATAAGAAACTAAATTCAGGCATATTTTGAAAATATTATATCGCTCTTTTAGCACAAAGTTATGTAGGGAGTGATAGCATTATATTAACATAAATATTGCATACAATATTAAAACACTCCTTGTGTGATAATAATAATCTGATAAACTTATATCAGTTATACACAAATTTATAGAAAAAAGTAAAAGTTAGACATTAATTTGTTAAATCAATTCAATATGCATTTATAAATTTTGGTTTATTAGTCCATCAGTTACAAAGTATTTTTGGTACCAACTTCAAATTTGCTGCTGTATTCGTAAAAAAATTATAACTAAAATATTTTTTTTTTGTACACTACTTGAAATTGTGTTTCATCAATTTATATTATGATTAAAATTAACTAATTTCACATAATAACGATTAAAACAGTTTTACTAACCATTGCCATTCGATATAGTTACAATTCCATATTTACTAACAAATATTAAATAGAATAATACAAATAAAATGTTAATTCGTTAACTTGTCCTCGTAGCATAATTAAATAAAGAAAATTGATTGCAATAGTGATTTAGATGAACTTTCTAATCTATACGTGTGTGTAATGAAATGAATATAAAATTAATTATTACCTTATTTTATAAAAACATTTTGGTTATGATCAATGATTTGCTTGCTGGTCATATAATATGTATACAAAATTTTGTATCAGTTTTTTAACAGAGGGATTGGTTCTGTTTCTCAACTCAAATCATAAAATTGTCAGATATTTTGTTTCTAAATGAGGATTGAATTGAAGCAGTAACATTTTGAGCAAACTGCTTAACACTTTTCGAATTGTTACGATTTTAATGATTTAAATCTTGTACATTGATTCATTATGGTATGCAAAATACTAAAACTTAAATGAGATTATATACATATTTTTTATATAATGTTTGTATCATAGCGACTTTATTTTGATATTACTTATTTTTATTCATTTATTATTGCAACATTGGGTTGTAAAGTTACTTGTGATATACTTACAATACTTGTCAAGATAAACGTAATGTTAGATAGAAATAATAAATATTTTGTCATTGTAATATTATAATACAGAAAAATGGTAAAATTTTAATATTTTCAGAAAATTAATTAATTATTCATCCTTATTTTCATCACTGTTTTGTGATTATATTAAATTGTCATGTTTTCTGTCGGAATTAAAATTAATTTTGAATTTTTTTTATTAATGAATTGAAATAAATGATACTCTTGATATTGCAATATGTTTATTTCAATTCAATATTGTGATACAAAAGTTTTAATCAAAACTTTTAAAATACCTTTTACATCACACTATTTATATTATTTTAATGTATAAAAAACTTAATACCATGCTCATATATATTTTATTATTAACCTTCATTACATTATTAATTTATTATGCATTGATTTGTTTACCTCGAACATATATAATAATAAAGTTAAATAGAAGATACACACACATCATATATGTGTATATAAATATGTATAAAATTTGATCAAGTAAAAATGACGAAAAAATTCCTTTTCCATAATAATATTAAATGACGCAATAATACTATGTGAAAATATTTAAATAATATATCATCAATTGGAAATTTGCAAGCAACACATATAAATCAAATTAAACAAAAAAATCAAATTATTGTAAGTTCTTGCTTCAGAAGTTGAATGTTATATTTTGAAACACAATTCAATATGAGAATAAAAACGAATAAGAAATAAAATAATGCAATTAGCATATAAGTTGCAGCCACTTTGTCATTATTACTTGTTGCATCTTATATATATATATATATATATATATATATATATATATATATTTACATATATGTTATATATGTGCGTGTATGTATTGTTTACGAACAGTTATGAAATTTAGGCTCGAAAGTGCCATATTGAACATTACAAGCAGAGGAAAACATTACATGTATTTAATATGTAAATACTTAACTAAATGTATCTAACACTTTTTGTATTCATTTTTTGCTTCATTTTATGAGATAAAACAAAAGAATTATTGTTGAACACTTGCACTGGTGTGAATATATCAAAATATATATATATATATATATATATATATATATATATATATATATATATATATATATATATATATATATAAATATATATATATATATATATATATATATATAAGTTAAACGATTTTAGTTCTAATTCACATATTATTTTAGCCGTCATAAGGAACATAGTAAGATAGTAATAAATGCTTACTATTGATAAATAAACTTATACCAAATATATGTACATAACATAATGAGTGTAATTACATATTTATATTAATTTAAATGTATTCTGTGTATGTAATATAGATTATTAAATAATAATAGAATTTTAATAATATATATGTTTTTGTTGACATGACGTTTTATTTTTTATTTTTTTATTCTTTCATTGTGTAGCTTTTTAAGCTGTCTCGAAGGTTTAAAATTTTTAGATTCAATACAATTTATATTTGTATGAATTCGATTTCGGAATATGTCGGACCATAATGGTTAACGGTACCTGCACATTTTTGTTTGCGTCGTGCTTGGATTCAATCCCCAACTGATAAATACATAAGACAACACTAATTAATTTGTAATATTATGCCATAATATTTATATATTAAGCCAAGTTGTATTATCCCAAATCTTTAACTTAATAATAATAATTAATAATAATTACTTCTATTCTAACTATTTAGAATTCAATTTAATAAAACGCGTCACTAAAATTTCTAAGAATTACATTTTTTCAATAATAATTGCGAACCAAATAAAACTGCGTTACAACTAGTTGTTTTATATATATATATATATATATATATATATATATTAGGGTGGTTCTCATCATGGAATAATGTGTTAAAAAATTTTTTTTCGACGATTTTTATTATTGTTTTTTTGACGGTGATACCATAGTCTTATAGATCATACTAAAATATTACGGCCCTACGACAAGTCGTTTAATTTTAAAAATTCGTCAAAGTTTGCAAAAAATTAGTATCCTTTTTTGGCATTTGTCAAAATTAGACCGTTGATCGACATTTTCTCAAAAACGCCTGAACCGATTTCAGAAATTTAAAAGCCATTTGATGTATCTCAATGGGGACTATCGTTCGCCAGTTTTGTGCGACGATCTGCCAAGCCGTTTCTTTGTAATTTGGAAAAAAGTGGTAAACCTTGCGTACACATTTAAGCTCATACTACCGAATCGATTTTAAAAAATCAAAAACTTTTCGAAAGATATTAGTTGAGAATGATACTGATTAGTTTTAGAGGAGAATCTACCGAACCGTTTTCTGGTAATTAACTGTTGAAAAAGAAATTTAAGCCGATTTTTATGGAACTTTTTTTGGTGATATATATCATGGCCTTATAGAACTTACTGAAATATTATTACAGCTTTACGACAAGTAGTTTAATTTTAAAAATTCATCAAAGTTTGAGAAAATGAGTATATTTTTTTGACGTTTGTTAAAATTAAAATTAGACGATTTACTTGATATAACAATAGAGTACTTGGTCTTAATGAATATACTAAATCATTAAAGCTCTACGGACTCTGGTTCAATTATAAAAATGGTTGATTTTTGAAAATTTGCTTTAAGAAAATACTTCGAGTTAACGTGTTCGTTATGTGTAATAAATCCACTCGGAATACTTTTAATCACTCATAAGTTAATTTATTTTTTATTAATTAAATCGATCATTTATACATTTCAGGAAGTTCATGTAACTTGCCTTAAGGCAAAATACCAATACCAACTAGTTCCATACTATTTTCATACGAAGCTTTGATTGAATTGCGCACTATCTAACAGTTAATATTAAAAGCTAAAACTTTTAGAGAATTTTTTATCAATTTGGAAGCATTTAAGCCCCTGGGAGCAATAAAATTCGAAAATGTTCATATAAAGGGCCACCCTAATACACACACATACACACACACACACACACACACACACACACACACACACATATATATATATATATATATATATATATATATTTATATAAATTATATAGATATCCTTGAAAAAAAAACGTCGATAAGTTGAAATTTTCGCTGAAAAACGGCAAACCGTTTTCAAACATTTGATAGGCTTTTGAAGAAACCCGAAAAGAACTCGCGTTAGTTAGTTTTGCGAGATGATCGGCCGAGCTGGTTTAGAATTAACTGAAGTGTCAAATTTTCTGTCCACGTCTTCGCAAAAAATCTTGAACCTATTTTGAAAATTTAAAAGCTCTTCGAAAGATATCATTTGGGAATCGTGCTGATCATTTTTTGACGAAGATCGGTAAAGCCGTTTCTTCGTAACTAGGTGTAATTTTTTTGTGCTTTTATTAGAACTTAAGGTTTATACTCTAAACAAACAACCTATAGTATTGGCCTACGAAAAGTGTTAAAGTTATAAAAAGGCAATAAAGTTTGGAAGAATGGTCTGCGCTTTTAGGAGATACAACACGTGTTACGCACGCACTATGATTAATATAATTAAACACGATACAGCACTATGATTAATATAATTAAACACGATACAGCACTATGATTAATATAAGTAATTGGAAATTAATTAGATCTTAAAGAAAGCGAAATGTTTGTTTTCACCATAAACAGATGATAATTTTATCTAAAGAGCTAATTCTCACTTCCTATTGATCATAGCGATCAATTACACATATTAAAAAATTCCTGCATCTTGCCTTAAGGCAACGTTTGGCAAGTTATATAAAAATTATACAGAAAATAATGAATTTCTTACAGAACACGAAAAAACTTTATTAGAGAAATAAATGCATATATTATGAAATAATAAAACAAAACATGTGTTTTGAAATATTTAATATCGTATACCATCAATTTACATATTTCAATTTAATACAGATAACATGTAATTTAAAAACATATCCTACATTATTTTGCACTTATAGCTCATATGTTAAACACTTTTTTGTGAGGCTTGACAAATATGAATCGACTGATCCATATATTTTTCGGTCCCAATCTCGGCCAGGTACATCTCGGTATGGTCCTTGCAACCACAAATAACGAATGAGAACAGTAGCACCAGCACGTTGTATCTCGGCGGGAATGCTAGACAAAGGGCAATTGTCCAGGCTCAGGACGCGGATACTGCTGCAGAGTGCCAATTCATAAGGAAGCACATGTAGTGTAGGATTATCATTGACTAGTAAGGTATGCAATGAGTGCAATGCACCAATCTGTTCGGGCAAAGAAACTAATCTATTTTCCCCCAGCCCAAGACCAAGTAAATTTTTCAAACAGCCTACCGTTCTTGGTATTGACGTCAGTTGATTACAGCTAAGATTTACATGTCGTAGTGAAGTGGCATGAAACACTTCAGGTGGAATTTCAGTCAATAGATTTTCTTCGGCATCTAACACTCTTAACTTGGGCATAGCACCAATGGCTGGAGGTAAGGTTTTCAATTTGTTACTGGAAACGATAAGATTTTCTAGGTTGACTAACAGATGAATGTCAGCAGGTAATTTAGAGATCTGGTTGGCACTCAAGTTTAATTCAATTAAGCTGGTCCACTGTCCAAAATCCACAGGAACGCATGTAAGTTTATTTTCACACATGTTGAGCTTGATGAGATTCTTTGCCCTGACAAAAATCCCATATGGAATTCTGGATATTTCATTATGTTCTAAGTTCACAGATGTTAGAGAGCTGGTAAACTGGCCCGGCCCACCTGGAGGGAATTCAGTGAATAAATTTCTTGACAACGATATACTTCTTAGCTGGTTCAGGCTCGAAAGTAAGTCACCAGGAAGATTAGTCACAGCATTTCCCTCAATATTAAAATCTTGCAATAGAGTACATTGAGTAATCGCTATGTTGATTGATTTGAATTTATTATAACGAATTCCGAAGCGAGATAAGCTGCGAAGTCTTCCAATGGCATCAGGTAATTCAGTTAAATGATTATGGCTGAGTTCTAAGGTTTGTAACCGAAAACAATTGCATAGCTCATCAGGAATAGATTTCAAATAATTATGAGCCAAATCTAAAGTGACAAGATTGACCAGCAATCCGATTGTATCAGGTAAAGATTGCAATTTATTTTCTCTTAAACTCAGCATCGTTAAATTGGTAAGCTTACCTATATCAGGGCTGATTTCTTGTAGACGGTTGTATCTTAAAAATAAGTCAGTCAAGCAAGATAAATTATATACGACATCCGGAACAACTCCTAGTTTATTATGGCGAACATCAAGAACTCTTAAACGTTTACATTTGCTTAGAGAATCTGGCAATGCAGTGAGACGATTTTCACTCATTGCCAATACTTCTAATGATTGTAGGTTACCCACAGCTCCTGGTAAGCGATGAATTCGGTTTCCGTACAGATAGACCTCTGATAAATGTTTGAGAGATCCCACAGCGGGCGGTAGGGCTGTGAGATCACACTTTCCCAAATCGAGGCGTTCGAGCCCTTCATCCCTGGTACGTGCCAGCTCCCTGGGAACATCTATCAGGGGCTTGTGCGATCGCTTTTTAGCTGTGGCCTTAGCCCTGTTTTCATCTGGCAGAAGCACAGTGACCTTTTTGCGACATTGTTTCGCGCCAGACACAGCAGGCATTTGCTTGTTTGTCTGCATATCTGATAGAACCCATGGACGATAACAATAGACAAGGTAAGATGGACATCTGTGAGAATGCCTCGTTCGTATTACGTTACATGGTTTCGCGTAGTTGTTTCGCCTCGTCTCTACATGCTCGATAGAACATCAATCGAAACCAAACGATTTCTACGGATAAACATGATCAATTGATGCACATACCCAAGACACTAAAACCGAATATTAATCAATAATAACGCGTCCCTAGTTTTCTGTTTTGTTCCTCGCTTTGACAGTTGACAACTTGACAGAACGTTACACGCGCGCCTGTCACGGACACGAATACGAACACGAACACCAACGAACACGAACACGAACACGAACACAGGCGAAGAGCGAAAAGTGAAAAACGAACGGCACGAACGGGGCGCAAGGCGCAATTGACCTTGACGGGTAAAACTCGCTTACTCGCTTCCCTCGCTTCCATGCAGCCTGCAGTATTTACAAAGAGAGCAGAGGACAACTCTGGACTGCGTACAGGAAACTTCAACCAAACTGTTTTTATTTCTAACATATATTCTAAAGGCTTATTGTTATTAAATTCGTCATACAATTGACACATTCCTATCTTACAGTAAGTTTTAGTAAATGAGGAAAAATTCAATGGATGAGCAATTCTCGATATAGTTACACATTGAGGAAACTATTTTATTTAAAATTTAGATGAGAGAGCTAATGGACTTAGTTGAAGAATGAACTTATTATTAATTTTCTAAAATATTCAGAGAAACAGATTTTATTATATGATGACAAATGTTTAGGAACTGAAATAAATAAAAGTTTCGAGATTTTTTCGATGATAGGAAATATTGCTTTCTTCACCTTCAAATTTTCACACCAGGAGCAAAAAAGAGTGGTACCCCAACGTACAAGTGTTTTGAGATACAAGCCGCCAAAGAGGCGATCATTGCTTCGACATACGAGAAAATTCGAGATACGAGCTTTGAGCCATAGATAAACAAGTATTTGATAAGATACGAGCTTTGAGCTTTCTTGAGTGAGTGAGAGCTTGAAGCAAGTGAAGAAACTTGTTAATGGGAAAATGAAAATATGAAACATTTCGTAGGTTGTAACAATAATTTTCTTATCATAGAAATATTTTGGCTTTCATCATTAATTATTTGTGAAGTAATAAGGTAACCAGATTTTTTAAAGTCAAAATCGGGACGGCAAACTGTGCCTGGGGGTAGGGAATTCCTGTTGAGTAACAGTTTTTTTAAAAAATAAATTATTTTTTTGAATCAGAATTGTGGACTCTTAATAACAACTTTATTATTCGATTACATGTTATACTCTCTTTTTACTTATAATGCTAAAATATATCTTATATTTTTCGATTTGTATAAAATGCTATTCAATTTTCTTCATAATTAACTTGAAAAAAAATTGCACTCGTTTATTAGCTTTCATAACTTTTGTTAATTTTTGTGAATTCGAAAATTAATGTTCGAATTTTTTAATATGAGAGGCTATTTTAACCCGCCTTTGAAATTTTGCATTGACCATTTTCTCATTAGCATACTTGCTCTATATATCCTAGTCTGCTAGCATAGCAGAGTAAGGAGTAAGCTGTAGTTGTAATTTTATTATCAAATAATTGTAAAGATTCAATTTTAACTTATAATTTTCCAAAACCCGGGACAATCCCGGATAAAAGATCTAAATCTTGGACAAATATTACTCTTAGAAAAGCCCCGGACACAAAGTGGAAATTCAAGACTGTCCCGGCCGAACTGGGACGTATGGTTCCGGTTACCTTAGTAGTGACATGGCTAGTAACCATGCTTATTTATAAGTAATGGTTATTTATTTATGGTATAGTAACATGTACCCACGCGAATATATAAAGGATTATATTAAAGTCTTGTCTTTAAGTCAAATTTAAGTCTTATATTAAAGTTTTGACATAAGTAATAGTGATTGCACAGTTATATGTTGAGTCTATATGTTGCTTTTTGTACATTTACAAAATATTATGTACTTTTATAACCATGTCTTTAAAGACAAGGTCTATTGAAATAAAGCGTGAAATTATTGAAAAATGTGAGGATGCCGAGCTTATAATCTTTTTATCTATGAGGCCGAGGATTTACGCGAGCGTAACACATCATATTTATGTAATATACTTAAACAGAAGGAGTTGATAAAGGGTTTAACTCCAGCCAGGACCGGATTGAGAAATTTGGCACGATAAGGCACTGACGAAAATGCCGCCCCATTTTTTAACTTCCCGTAGGGTAAGTTATTGTAATGGGCCGAAAATCGGAATTGAAAATTTTTACATTTCTCGACGTTTTGAAGGTTTCTGAACATTTTGGCATACTTCAGAAAAAATGGATGTGTGTGTGTGTGTGTGTGTGTGTGTGTATGTATGTATGGATACAAATTTTCGCCCACTTTTTCGGACGTACGGATCAACCGATTTGAATGGTTCAAAAAACATTCGATTCCTATTGATAGGGAAAAGAGCTGATTAGTTTTTAGCAAAGGCAGGTCCAGCCGTTTCGGAGATACGGAGCAAAGAGTGCAAAAATTAGAAATTGAATTTTTGAGAGAACGGAGTATCCGATTTGAATGATCTAAAAAACATTCAATTAGTAATGATTGGAAGGAGTGTTTATTAGTTTTTGGCAAAGGCAGGCCCAGCCATTTTGAAGATACGGAGCTAAATATGTAAAAAATGGCAGTTTTTGAGAGAACTAAGCGTCCGATTTAAATGATTCAAAGAACTTTCTGCTTGTCTTAACAAAATAATTGATTTTGGAAAAAAAATTTGTTCCCTTTTTTTTATGTTCTAGTTTTTTTTTTTTTTTTTAGTTTTGTGTATATCGAAAATATTTCAGATTTTATTTTGAATTCTGACTATAGTTCTAATATACTTTACAAATAATTTCAACTCTGCAATTCAGTTTGTATAATTCTTATAAATATTAGACAATGTTTACAATATTTATAATAATCTATTTGAAAACATTTAGTATTCCTCGAATATTTCGTTACGGTACGGGAAGTTCCAGCAATTTGCCTTAAGGCACGATGCATAATTGCCTCAAGACAGAATTCGACTTACAGCTAGTTATGTCTCATTTTTATAAAATTAAAATAACCATTTAATTGCAAAAAAATATCACGCATTATATACTGGTTCTATGTATAAAAATATTTTTTTCTTAATTTCCAAATTTTGCCGACTCAAAAAAAATTGCCGCCTGCGCACTAGGCCCGACTGCCTCTACTGTAAATCCAAGCACTAAAGCTCTTTCAATAATTTATAAGAAGCTTCTGAGCATTAAAAGTGTGTGGATAAAATCACCCGAAAGGATTGATCATTA
>NW_020538040.1:132663938-132691438 GCF_003426905.1 Ctenocephalides felis
TCTATAATGGTATATTGTGTGTTTTTGCAGTGCAAAACATAATTTATATACCTATATTGTTCAATGTAGAATTGAATTTGTGTATGTATTTAACAAATATCAATTAACTACAAAAATTCCATCATTACCAAAATCTTTGATGCGAAAGTTTTTGGTAGATTTATATTTTATAACTATCGTAATTTATATAGAATAATTTGGTTTTTGTACTTTTTAGGACTGTGTACAAATGCAAACGATTGAAAGATTCTGAAACGGTAGTTGTGAAGGAAATTTGTGTGAATTTTCAGATCACGTGAGCTTGAGGTATAAAATATTCTTGTCTGTTTGTATAATTTAAATATATATATATATATATATATAAAATATATATATATATATATGTATTAATAAATGATTTAAAAAATATTTTAGAGTGTTAAAAACGAAATAGTGATTTTAGCAAAATTATCACATCCCAATATAATTGGATATCATGAGACATTTTATAATGATCATTCTGTTTTTATTGTAATGGAATATGCTTCTAAAGGGACACTGAGCAGTTATTTAACGTCGAAAACAATAACACTGCCTGAAATGGTAATATGATATACATACTAATATTTAAATGTATTTAATTTTTAGGTATGATTCACTTGCATATATCGATAACAACCATTGTAATATTGTTTATTTTTTTATCATATTACATATCGCCGCATTGTTTGCATAGAGATTATCTGATGGATATCAATAATTATTTCATTTAACACTTACCCTACCGACAATTATGTACATCTGTATACCTATACCTACCGCTTGCGGTCAAGTTGACTTACAATTAAAAAGTTATCTGTTTTATTATTTAGTTCAGATGATTGATTTGAAGTTTATAAAGTAAAGAAATTTTCATGAAGTTTCAACTAAATTTATTTTTATATAATTTCGAAAAGAAATTATAAGAAAAAAACAAATAAAATCAAATATTTATGCAGAACGTCTTTCAATCTTTTTTCAATGTACACTTAATGCAAATATATTTGTTTTCATTACTTTTACAACATTTTATTTGACAAGTTTTTCGTCCGCGCAAAGCCGAACTTATAGACAGTGCTGATAAAAATTTGATCGAGAATTTGTATATACATCGTCAAGATTAAAAGTTAATCAAAACAATACATTTTGCCTAAAAATGCTTTTACTCGTCGTCTATGTTACCCCAGTCAAATTAAGTTTTTAGTTAGGAATAATTCGCATAGAGCTGAAATTTGGTACAGATGTTAAATAGGCCATTACAAATGAAATGTCAAAAGTCCCAATCGATCCGACATCTGCGATTTTTTTTATTCAAGGTCAAAGATGCAAAAATCTAATTATTGCCATTTTCCGCCGAAACCATAAACTTTTTTAAAAATTATGTTAGATAGGTTTATTAATATAAAATTCTCTATGAAATTGTTATTATTAATTTTTTTAGTTAGAATCACCGTTTTGAGATATTGCCGTTTGAAAAGTTGAAAAATTCATATTCTTCATAATATGCAGCTTTTAAACGTCACGAAATGTGTAATATAAGTAAAAAATAAAAGTTTGTTGGTTTCTGCTTAATGTAGTATAAGTTTAATTAAATTTTTGAAGTATAAAACTATAGTGTCAGCCCCTAATTACCTTAGTTCTTAAGCAACACCCGCCAGCTATGTCAATTTCCTAGTGTGGGTCACATATATTTTGAAATTTAATTTGAAAATTTTTGAAAATATTCGATGTTTTTTTTGAAATTATCGAAATATTCTCAAATTTTTGTAAGAAATCATTTTTGTTTTTAATTTTTCAAAATTTATTTTTTTATGAAAAATTCCGAAAATTATTTGAAACTTTAAATTTTTTTGAAAGTCTTGATGTTTTTTGAATTTTTAAAATCGGACACTGCGTTTCTTAAAAACTGAGTTACCATTTTTGGCACTTTTTGCCCCATAACTTCAGAACGGCTAGACCTGCCTTCGCCAAAAACTATTCAGCACGTTTTCTAATCAATGCGAATCTAATGTTTTTTGAATTACTCAAATGGGTTGATCGGTGTTCCCGAAATCGTCGACGAAAATTTGTATCCGCACACACACACATACACACACACGCACATACATCAATTTTTTCTAAGGTATGCCAAAATATTCAGAAATCTTTCAAACGTAAAGATATATAAAAATTTTCATTTTTGATGTTTTTGCGATTACTATAACTTACTATAACTATTTACTATCGTAACATACTATAACTATTTACTATCGTTATCAGTGATTTTTTTTATGTCGAGTGGTGCTATTATTTTTTGTAAAAGTTTTACCCATTATAGATTTTCACGCATTGGAAAATTTCCAATTTTGCCAATTTAAAAAAATTTCAATTTTGAAAATACCCAATTTTTTGCTGGCTTACTTAAATATTTTTTTTTCAAAAACTTGATTTTTTTACCCCTTTTCAGAGAAGTTGCCAATTTTTTGGGTGTCCACAGGTCACGTTTTCAAAAGTTTAAAAATTGTTTGGGAATCTGATTTATTTGCTCAAAAAAGGAAAATTCAAAAAATTGAATTTTTGTTTTGTTTTTTTTTTCGTAGCTTTGTACTAAGTTAAGTTAAGTCATATAGTTTGATAATGGTAAAAGGACCGGAGTTGGTGAACGAATTGTTCCTTTCTTTTGTTTTAGATAAATATAGTTCATATTTCTCATTGTAAAATTATGAGTGTTTAAAACAAATCTCAAACAATAGAAATGGTATTATATTCAAAATAATTCTCCTTTCGTAAACGCTATTGTATGGCTATTGTGATGTTGGTAAAATATTACCAATTATTTGTTTATATTTGCTACAACCTCTACAATGACCAAAGCAAAATATTAATGCAAAAATGTCTTTTTTTGTTATTTTTTTAACAGCAATCACAACCTATAATAGCCACATAAGCTGTTCTGCTGATTTTGACTAGTCTGTATGACAAATGGCAACCCAAACAGTTGTGACATCTCTGTATGATATATTATTATAATTTCTGTAATAGGGTAAATATTTTTATTGCTACCTGACGTCAGGCTGCTCGAAATGGGTATCAAACCCGGGACCTCTGAATCAAGTCTTGTCGCTCTTAACCGCTTACCTACGAACAAACCCCGCAAAAATATCTTGTACTATAAAATAGTTATTGAATTTAGATAATTCATATTGATTTGCTTATTTTGCTTATTTTGGTAAGAAATTAGCTTACTTTTGCTGACAAAGGGGAGGGGGGGGGAAATAATTGTAATAAATCTGCTTACGTAATACTTGAACGATCCCTATGCATAAAATTTCCGCGTCACAATGTTCGTTCCCGTACTTCTCCGAATCGGTTTTACCGATTTTTACCAAATTTTATATTCATATTCAGAAGGTCTGAGAATCGGCTACTATCAATTTTTCATACCCCTAAGTGATAAGAGTTGTTCACCCTTCGATGCTTTGTTTAGACGATTTTTTGTTTTTTTTTTAAAATGTGGCATTAAATATACATACAACTCTGAATTTTTAACTTTTTATCACCAATCCCTATTTTTTATAGCCATTTTGTTAATTCGGACATTTTTTATCGCGTGTGACCTGCTCAAGTCTTTACCGCCAAAGCGTCACAAAACAGAATCTGCAATGATTTACTACAACAAAACACATAATATCTAAGAAGGTGCTATCGCAGAATAGCGATCCTTCTCACGCTGTCAAATAAATATATCTGTAAAATAGCTGAATGTACTTGTGTATAGTTTGCTAAGTACAATAAAACAAAAACAAATATATTTTTATCCCGCGTTCAGTTATTGAATATTTTTACATAATATTAGTTCAGTTTTTTTAAATAAAAATAGTTTTTACTTTAAAAATCAATTTATTTTTATTGGTTCAACCGTAAATTTTTTTTAAATGATGGGGTCAATTTCTTTTTACTTCAAAATACTATTTGTTTTTATCAAAAGTTGTCTATCCCTAACATTTTTTTCCAAGGGTCCAATTTTATTTATTTTAATGTTCTATATTTTCAAAGTTAATACATGAAACTTTTTTTACTTCAAAAAACTATTTTTGTTTTTAAATCTTGGAATCAATTTTCTTTTAATTTTAATAATTATAAGGCGGAATTAAAATATTTCACAATAGCCATTTTAGTAATCGAATAATTCTTCATCACGCTTTACGTCAGTTAGTGTTTTTTTTACTGAATTTTAATTCATATTTTCCTCACCTTATAATAAAGAACAAATTTTACTTAAAAAAAAAACAATTTATATAAAGTTGTCCACCTCTCCCATTTTCCCATTGTACAAATATTTCTTTTTGCGCACAAACTGTACATAGTTTATAAATGGTTTGCATAAAGAGTATTTTTGCAAAAATAAAAAAGATTTGATGTTAAAAGCTGAAAATACAAAAGTTTTTGATAGGAAATTAGGTACCTTGCAAAGGGTATGGACGTGTTTCCATAATTAAAGATCCGATACCTTATCAAGATAGTTTATAACTAAGCTTGCACCCAATATTCGTTTACTATTCGGTATTCGGCATATTCGACACCTTTTTTACTATTCGGCCGAATACCGAATAGTTAAAATCAAAGGCGCCTCCGCCGCTCAGCGACAGCATTGTTGGTATTTTATTTTATATGCGATAAAGAGCTCGTGGTGGATCTGTATTTGGAAGTGTTTAGTTTATGTAATTTGATAATGATATGAATAAATGATTTTGTTATTGTATATATAATAATTTAAACTTTATCGATGACATCTTGTGACATCGATGGACACGCAAAAAACTTTTTTCTGAATATTCACAAGATGCTTTATTGTTACATATTTATATTATTTAATATGAATCATTTAATGGTTACACGCATATGTTGTATCAATACAATAAGGCCATTCATCTAAGCATTTCCAAATAAAAGAGCTATTATTGGCACTTTATCGCAAAATATACAAACAATATTTTTAATCATTTTTTATTTATTTTATTATGATTAGCATTCCTAATATATGAGAAATAATATTGAATTTATGAAAGAAATAATTGGAAATACATTTACATATATGTAAAGAATCGTTTTTTTCTTGATTTTGCTATTTATTTTCCTATCACATATTGTATTCGAGTATTCGGTATTCGGCCGAATATTATAAATGGTGCCAAATATTCCAAATAACTAGGAGTAGCCGAATAGTGGTGCAAGCCTAGGCATAAAACTTGTATAAACATGTAGCGTTAGTAATAAAACAATTACTGATAGTAAATCTTTATTTTGTTGATTGTGACTATTTATGAAATAAAACATTCTGGCGCAAATGTTACTTTATAAAACCGTTTCATTTTAATATAACAGGAACATCAATATCTATCAATCAGATTCTATTTATTGTAACACGATATGAAGTCCTTTGGAAAGCAATAATCAGTTTAATGACGAGTTGAGATAATACTTTGTCATTTGTTTATATAATAGAACCACCTAAAGATATATCTGTTCAAGCGATTACGAAAATTAAAGATCAATTTGTTCCGAGAAATTTAATCTCGAGTGTAATATGTACCAACTAGTGCCGGTAATTTTAAGGTAATTTTAAGGTAATTTTAAAGTAATTTTAAGGTAAATACCGCTACTAATACCGCCAAAAAATTAGGCGGTATACCAGTTTTTCGGTATATCGGTATTGCATTTTCTAATTTAGACATTCTAAATACTACCAAAATATTTGTTGATGTTTTATGACGAAATAGGTGCAAAGATATAAAGAGAAAAAAAAATTCTAATCCAAAAAGATATTCAAGTACAAAAAATATATTTCAAACAAAAGGTAAGTAAAATTAGTAACCGAAATTCGAATCTGGATAGTCCAATGAAATTTTTTAAGTTTGATATAATAAATGTATTTCAAAAATTTATATTATGTTAATAATAAAAATAAAATGTCTTACAGGAGGTACTGCATATTCTAAGCCAAATTGCAATGGGTGTCCAATACATTCATAGTAAGGGAATTTTACATCGGGACTTGAAATGTGAAAATATATTTTATCAGCGGGTCTAGTGGTGAAGATTGGAGATTTTGGCATATCAAAAATATTATTGAAGTGATTATTGCGATTTTATAATTTTTCAATTTTTGAGCTAAAAGTCTTCTTTTTTCTTCAAAAAGATATTTATTCACTTTTCAATTATATTATTCAGTGCTTTGGGGATATGGGTAATTATTTTAAAATTAAATGAATTCACTTTTTACTTTTATAACTAAACATTTTTCAAATCATGCGCTCAACAATTCAATTCATTTTCTTGACCGATTCTTCATTTTATTTTTAGAATTAGTAAAGAAAATGTGTTGAAAACTCTTGTATTAGAAACTACTCACTGGGGTGAATATATATTTTCTCGATGTATTTTTAAACTTAGTTTTTGGTGTATTTTGATTACAGTTGAGTGGTTGATTTGAAAAATGTTTAGTTACAAAGGTAAAAAATGAATTACTTCAGTTCCCGAAGAAGAGCCATCCCTATCGTCGAAACTTCGAATAAAATAATGGAACAATTAATTATACTTTTTTTTGAAGAAAGATAAAGGCTTTTAGTTGAATATTTAATTACAGTCATATATATATATATATAGTGTGTGTGAGCCACACTCAAGCTGCTCGAAATAATTTTTTTTTTATTTGTGTTAATTCTGAAGATGTATCGTCATTTGTAGAATATCTATAATCAGTTTGTTTCTTTTAGTCAAAGTAAAGCCTTTAGTGTGATTGGAACACCATATTATCAGTCACCAGAATTGTGTCAGAATAAGCCCTATGGCTACAAAAGTGATATGTGGGCAATTGGCTGCATTTTATATGAAATGTGCACGTTGAGAAAGGCTTTCGATGCAACGGTAATTTGTGTACATATTAATTCAATTAATTAATTTAACTATTGTAAAATAAAAAGTGCCCTGATGGAAAATATCAACTTAGTTGAATACATGCACTTATGTTACATTTTCATTGCAAAATACAGTAAATCACGGGCTCCTAAACTATAATTTCATAATTTACATTTTTAATGTAAATCATGAAATTATTAATCAAGAACAAAGCAAAAAGCTGTTTATTATATTTTTAGTATTATTCATTGATGGGGTGACTAGTCGGTTACTCTTTATTTGGCATAATCAGCACCATTTATACTATCTGGCCGAATTCCGAATACTAAATTAACATGTGGCAGCAAAATAAATCGAAAAATGAAGAATAAAGTTATTCTTTACATATATGTATTTATATTCATTTATAATTACATATTACGAAGATCATAGTGAAGAAAAAAGTTTTTCTGCAATTTTTGGGAAGTAATTTACTTCTCTTTTTCGTAGATCATTCCAGTTTCTTATAAAAAGGAGTTTTGAATAAATAATACTTCCGAGCGCCGATAAATATTTTGCTGCAATATTGCAGTTATAGAAATTTCTTGAAAGTTTGCACCCTTTGTTTGATCTTTTTTATTTATTTTTTTTGTCCAGCAAAACTTTATTTAAAGTTTTATAATACGCACTTGTTTGATCATGACGTGATATATTACTCTTATTGGTTCGTTCTTATTTTCTGCTATAAAGAGCTTTTGATAGCTATTTTTTATTCAAAAATGCATGGATTGAATATAATAAAGGCAATTGTATATATATATATATATATATATATATATATATATATATATATAAATACATACAACCCATGCGTGTAACCGTCGAATGATTCCTTCTATTAAATTACATAAACACATAATAATAAGGAACCGTATGAATATACAGAAAAGAGTTCTTTGCGTGTTCATTTATAATCTCGATAAGTCGATAAAGTTCAAATTAATGTAATATAAAGAATAAAGAAATCATTTCTTCATATCATGTAAACTAAAGCCTTTCAAACATACAGATCCATCACAATCTCTTTATGCTTTTCAAAATTTAAAAATATTTGTAAAAGCATTTCTTCACACCGTCAACACAAGCAAAATGTTTTTCAAATCAGATGATCCGTTTTCTCAAAAACTGCATTACCATTTTTTGCGCTCCTTACCTCCGAAACGTTTTGCGGTCAGTAAGAACCGAATGTTTTTTTAAATAATTTAAATCGATTGTTCCATACTGTCAAAAATGTCGAGGGCACACGTTTGAACTATATAATTGAACTTCAAACATTCAAAAGTCAATTTTCTATTTTGTTCATAGAAGTAAGATGTTTTTTGAATCATTCAAATTAGACACTCATTCTTTCAAAAAGCTGAACTTGCAGGCTTGCAACGAACAGTATATTCGGCATTTTGCCGAATATTCGGCATGCTCCAGAGACCGAATACCGAATAATAAGCAACTATTTGGCAGGTTTTTGTTGTCTAAGCCCGTTTGTATTAATGTAATTACTATCAGTAATTGTTATATTACTAACGCGCTACATTGTTTATTCAAGTTTTATGTTTAGGCTTGCAACTACTATTCGGTTACTCTTTGTTATTTAGAATATTTGGCACCATTTATACAATTCGGCCAATACCAATATACTTGAATACCACATGTGATAGGGAAATATATGGTAAAATCATGTAAAAAGCGATTCTAATATTTTCTTTCATAAACATTTAATGTTTTCTTTTATAAACTCAATATTATTTCTTATATGTTAGGAATGCTAATCATAATAAAATAAGTAAAAAATAATCAAAAATATTGTTTAATAGCTCTTTCTATGGAAATGCTTAGATCAAGTATAATGAATGACTTTATTGTATTGATACTACACATGCGTGTAACCATTGAATGATTTTTTTTAAATGGTAAAAGCATGTAACAATAAAGTTTTTTGTGAATATTCAGAAAAAAGTTCTTCATTTTTAATCTCAAATATCGATAAAATTTAAATTATTATATTTACAACGATCAATTCTTCGCATCATATTATGTAAACTAAACGCTTCTAAATACAGATCCATCGCCAACACCAACAACGCAGCCGCTGAGCGGCGACGGCGCCTTCGATTTTAACTATTCGGTATTTGGCCGAATAGTAAGTTACTATTCGGTATTCGGCCGAATATTATAAAATGTGCCGAATATGCTCAATACCGAATAGTAATTGAATATTCGGTGCAAGCCTACCAAAAACTAATCAGCACGTCTACCCATCGATTGAAATCGAATGTTTTTTTTTAATCATTCAAATCAATTGAACTTTATTTTCGAAATCGTCGACAAAAGATTGCATCCGCACATACATACACACACGTACATCAATTTTGCCTAAGGAAGGTATGCCAAAATGTTCAGATGGCTTTGAAACGTAAAGATATATAACCATTTTCTTCTTCGATTTTCTTGCGATTACTATATCTTACCCTACGGGGGTTGACAATCTAATTTATTTAATTACAAATTATTCATTTCTGTGCTACACTCTTTATATATTTGTTAGTGTTGCTGTCTTACTCTTATGAATATGAATATGAATATGAACGGTTTCTAGGTAGAATATACAATATAAGAAATCATATTGTTTTGTTTGTATATTACGTTTTATAAACCATTGATAACAAATTAGATATGTCTGATTCGCGTGGACACATAAACATTTTTGTAAACGAGACCTATTCATTGGGTATCAGACGTGAAATATAAACAATTAAAACAATTGCTTCATATTACCGACACCGTCGCTTGTCGATCGTGCCATACTTGGCTCGGTATGTGTAATACATAATGCATAATATAAATTTTTAACATAATACCTGTAATATCAGAATACTGGTATTCTCATATCGGGATCCTGGTATTTGGGTTCCAGGGATCGTGTTTCCTTAAAATAATCACAGAAGTGTCAGCACGTTAGCTCTTAGTATCTGTCTTCTGAATGCCATTAAAAACGAAAAAAGTATTCTATACTAATTGCTAAACTTATTTGAATTGATAAATAGTTTTCTTCTTTTTTCGTCTATTTCGACTTGCTAGTCGTATCGCCAGTATCGATTTGCTACAATCTTTTCGTTTATGTTTAGCATAATTGATTTATATGAAATTCTCAATACTATAGTTTTGAAGTGATAAAATAACTATAAATACAAATGTATAGAACATATAAACAAAAGTATGATGTACAATTCAGCTTAGATCATTCTTCACTTTTTATCATCATTTTTTAAATTTCAGACACTGGCTGGTCTTGTAATGAAAATAATGGAAGCAAAAATAACTCCTATTGATCCCGGTACATACAGCACACCTTTATGGAATATTATTCAGGGTTTGTTGTGTTTTGATCCAGATTTGAGACCAAGTGCTGTCCAATTGTTATGTCATCCCTTAATTGCGCAACTTGTTTTCAAGGCGTATTCCCATTCTTTCCAAGACCTACAAGGGTGTTTTCATAGTTGAACTATTGATATATATATATATATATATATATATATATATATATTATAATTTATTTGATAATATGGTTAATTTATTTACAATTAATTTTAGTTATTAAATGTCGATTTTTAGTAATTTTAACTTAATTAACTTAAGGTGAGTTTTAAACTCATTATTAGTCTCGATATTGTAATAGTGGTTGAAAATTAAAAAAAAATGTATTGATTTATTAATATAATCATAATAAAATAAATATTCATAATTAAATTGTAAATATATCAATAAATGTTATCGTTAATTAGTTCATTTCTTGTACTACTAAATACATTTGGGTGGTCACATATAGTAAACTAAATCATTTAAAAATAATTCGTGGCTGATCTGTCAAGATTATGACTGGGCCGAATAAATGTATTTTCAATGGCTTTATTACTCAAATACTGTATTTGAGTTACATACATCACAATAGCTTATAAAATTGTAACTCGTTCTGATTGCTATTTAGAAAGTTAATAAAAAAAATTGCTTTATTCATCAAATATTTACTCCTTTGCTCAGTTTGGTTCATAAACTATAGGTCAGTTTTTACGTTTAGTTTATTTATAGTTTCTTAATTTAAATCAAATATTGTTGTCCATTGTTAATATTCTGATTTTGGTAGATATTTTGTTTAAATATTTAAAACATTTAACAATGTAATCACATTTGAGATTTAGTATTAATAACAAAAAAAAACTTTTTAAATATATGTACAGACATGTCAATTCATTCTAGAATTTAGTTATACTTTTGCATCATCATTTAATGTAACATTGTTGTCACTTTGATAATTTCTTAGAAAATCTGACCCGTTAATTTTATGCTTTCTCAACGTTTCAAGTCATTCTGCGCCGTTTGAGACCAAAATAGTGAAAAATCATGGTTGTGTTTGAATGCGAGCTAAAATTTGGTCTATTGTCAAAGTTTTCTCAAAAACAGTTACACAAATCCAGAACAGGAGACATTCGATGATACTCTATAAGGACCGGCTCAGATCAGTAACCTAATGATTCATGAAAAGCAACCCATCGGTTTACCATTCTCCTATGTGTTGCGTTGCAGTTATTTCCAATTATATTGAAATCTACAACCTCAAGTGAAAATTGGACATCAAAGCCGCCTGATGCCGGGCTTTGGTCGTGCCGGAGTCGAACCAGCAAACCGGAGAATAGTTGGTGCTAGTCACATCGATGATCACACCACTTGGCCCAGAATTAGGAAATAAGTGCAAATTTGTTTCGTCTGCGTTTTCCCAAAAAATTCCGAAACTATTTTGAAAATTTGAAAACTGTTCAAAATATATCACCTATGGATTGTGTTAATTAGATTTTGCCATAGAACGGCCGTGCCACTTCTTTGTAATAATAGTATGTTAAAAAAAAAAAATGTTTTTTTGTATTTTAATGAAACTGTTTGTATAAACGAAACGAATGTTAAAGTCCTAAAAACAGTAGTTGAATTCTAAAATCTGTGTGTGTATGTATGGCCGGTCTTGGGGTCCTTAGCGCCCGCATGCAACTTTTTTTTGGCGCCCTGCCCCCTCATTAATTTTACATGTTTTAACACTTTATAATTTAAATTATATAAATACTCACATATTTTTTAAAAATTAATTTTTAATTATTCTGGATTTAGTACGCAAAAAATTAGGTATAATATAAAAGCGTATAAAATACATTGATTTTAAATTTATTTAGAAAATCGAAGCAATTCGCGGGTTGATTATAATTTTTAACGTAATATTTAGGTTTTAAAACATTTTATTTAGTTATTATGCCATTTATTCTATTGAGCAAATTATGCTAAGAGGGGCTAAAAAAACTAGAACTCATAACACTCGTATTTCATGTTGGATTTTTTAAATTTCAATTTAATTTAATTTTTCATTATTTACAATATTCAAAATTGCTTCGTAAACTTCTCCTCATTGATATCGTAAGAGCCGAATTGTATTCATCCTTGCTCCCCCGTCATATTCAGAGTATCAGTCTGTTGTTTTAAAGTCAAATTTTTAACGTATTTTTAAAGTATTGTCCAAAAATCAGTAAAAAATGCAAAGAAATTTCACATTTCTTGAACTATATTGAAAAAGTAACTAATAATATTTGATATGTATTATTTCGCATAGTTAAATTAAATATGGAGTATGAAGCAAAGCAAATTTTGCTTCCATTTTTCATATTTGTTCCATTTCCATAACCCTAACCACGCATATCTTCAACATTCAATTCAGTTCATCAGATGCGAAACATTTGGAACAAAAACAAAAGTTACAGTTCAATTTCTTGGAATAAACATGCCATTTTCTAAGCACTGACTCCCCATTTTTCATTTTACTTATTATAATTTGTTTATAGTTTTTAACAAGTTCTGTTTCAACTAAATCAGCTTGCAATTTTTCGTCAATAATGTCCAATAAATAATTTAATATTTATATTATATATTTATTAATTATTTAATATTTATTTTATATATATTAATACTAGATAATTTCAAATAAAGAAAAAATAGAATAAGTAGAATAATCAATATACAGAGCTGTTATTTACTAATTTGCAGAGTTATTAATCGGTTAATTTTTTGTGTCTGCGTATCCCTAGTTAACTTAGATTGTTTATCATAATTTATTAAGTGTTCTAAATTTTATATAAATAATATATTATAAATTAAATTTCCGAAACACGTTTTGGCGCCCCCTAAGACGTGCGCCCGCATTTTTTGCATGCATCGCATGCAAGACAGGACCGGCCCTTGTGTATGCATGGAGACAATTTATCGTCGACGATTTCGGGTGCACGGATTAACCGATTTGAATGGTTCAAAAAAACATTCGATTCCTATTGATGAGAAGACGTGCTAATTAGTTTTTGACGTCAGGTTCAGCAGCTTCGGAGATATGGAGCAAAAAGTGCTAAAAATGTCAGTTTTAAGAAAGCGGATCAACCGATTTAAATAATTAAAAAAACATTCGATTTACATTGACGGGGAGATGTGCTGGTTAGTTTTTGGCGAAAGCAGGTCCAGTCGTTTAGGAGATGCGGAGCAAAGGTGCTAAAATTTCAGTTTTTGAAAAAAACGCAGCATCCGATTAGAATGATACAAAAAACATTTTGCTTGTATTGTGAGTATAAAGACATTTATTTATTTGGAAAAGCAAAAAAAACTGTAATTTAAAAAAAAAACAAATATCGGATTTTAAAATTTTCAAAATTTTGAAAGAAATTGAAAATTACCAAAAAAATAAATTTGAAATTATTTAAAACAATTATTGAATATTCATTACTTGAATGTTTAATTACGATACGGGAAGTTCCAGCAATTTGCCTAAGGCACGATGCCATGCACCACTCGTGGAATTTTATGTGGCATAAATTCAATGATTTCTATGCAGTACATTCGACAGATTGTAGATGGAGCTATCGCCGGCACATCATTTGAAACTGGAAAAGTCGGCGATTTATGTGCTCTTTGAGTAACATCACTCTTTGTCGAAATTTAATTCGATGATGGCGTTGTGTGTATTTTCTTGTGTAGATTTTTATATTACTCTGTCAATAAAATAAGAATTGAACAAAAAGTAAAGGGTTAATTTAACTTTAATAATTATTTTAAAGTATATATTTATGAAATTTCTAGATACCCATTCTGTTAAGTGATTGTAAATATGATGAAATGAAGTGCTGTTGGAACAGACTCTGATAATGTGAACTAATGTGTATTAAATAATTGAGTTTAATATATTTACTCTAATATTTATCAACGCTGTTTAAAGGTATTTATTCATATTTTTTATTTGTTATTCAATTTCAATATAATTTTGTAAGCACATTTTTTATCATTAGCGATGTTTGTATAATTGACAAATACTATGCGTCTATTTGCATACTTAATAAACCTCTCTGAATATTTGAAATCTAATCATCATCACAACTAAAATCCTCATATTAATTAATAAATATCCGCAATCGCATTTGTTTTTTGTTTTTGAATGGCGGTATAATTTGTAAACAAGTCATTTTTTTAAATACATATTTATGTTCTGTCATCTTGCTATGTTGCGGCAAATTTATCTCGTTTTAATATTATTTCAATATCTGTGTGCATATTATATGTAAGTACTTTACCTTTTTTTTTTCGAAAGGTTGCAAAATTATCTAAAGATTATCAATTTTATACATATTAGAATATGATATAGAATAAACATTTCTCCCGCTTTAAGCTATTTTTAAATAGATTGTGTCAATATTATTTTATATTGAAAAATAAATGAGTTACATATTTATTTAAAAAAGAAAAACTCATTTCATTTGCATTTATTTATTTTGAACAAATTTTCTATGAATAATTTTTTTTATTGCAGGTTTCATTGTTTTTACACAATTTGAAAATGAGTTCTACAGTCAAGTTAGGTGGTACCACCACCGGTACACTAGCTTCCACGATCGACACAACCAGTAATTCAAAAACATCCATTAATCATGGGTTAAATTTGGCTTCGCATTTAAATTCTCAACATTTACTACCAAGTAGTGTCCAAGAAGTTTTGATAAATTCTAATTCAGCAGGTCACACAATTGCAGCTCCTCTAAATTCAAATGCTTGCCCAGTTGTTAAGCCAACTATAGATAGCAAAATTGTAGGTGATAAAGCACCTGTTGATAATAATATTGGCATGGAAAACATAAATATTGAGCCCAAGACAAATATAGAAAATAAAATTAATGCCGATAATAAGGTTATGGATGAAAGTAAACAAATTTTATCTGAACTTGCTACAAATTGCACTGTAGAAAAACCACAACCTGTTGTTGAAACAAAATCACAAGTTGTAGATGAGAAAAAACTGGTGCCTAGCATCGCAAAAGTTAACAACTCAGTTAAAATTGATGGGGTAAATGCCGATGGGGAAAATAAAATTGATGAGCCAGCTAGTTTAATAAAGAATAATGTAAACAATGATCCGGTCATTACAACGAATCAAACTAAAGCAGAAGTTGACACTGATTCTAGTACTAAAGTCCCCGAGGCTGAAAATAAAGTATCCGTAGAACCAATTAGTGTAAAAACCAAAGAACCAGAAAGTCCAAAATCACCTACCACAGTTAATCCTAATAACAATGTTACTTCTACAGTCTCATCTCCAGTTAGTATAAGTACAGAGGTTACTACTACTCAAATTACATCGACTCCTCCTGCAGAGAATAGATTTATTGCAAAACCAGCAAGCACTATGAAGTTAGCTACCGTTTCTAGAACTCACATTAAGAGGAAAAGAGATTTGAAAATGAGTGTTAATAGTACACAGGATTCATTGGAAGGTAGTGATACTGAAGTTTCCGAAGAGAGTCCACAAAAATCCAAACGAGCACGTGTTAAAACACAACCATATCAAAGTCCTTTACCTGAATTTGCTTTGATTACTAAGCTTTCAGCAAGTATGGCTAAATCTAAAACGAGTGATGACAAGCTAATCATATTTTACAAGTTAGTTATTACCAATTTATTTTGAATTTTAAATTTGTTTGTATTATATTGAGCTCTCGTATATATTCATTAGTATTCAAATGTGATAATTTATCTCGAATAAAATTATTATATACATTGCATAAATATTTGTGTACTTTGCAGATAATTTATTTTGGAAACAAAATGATTGTTAATTTTTTTCAGGAATGAATTTTTGGCAGTTCGCAATTCAGAAGGTGGATTTTTTATTTGCCAAGCTATGCAAAATGTCTACAAATCTTCACCTAAAATTCGCATTCTTTGGTTGTCTCAAGACGAAAATGATTCTACAGGAGAAACATATTCACCAGATTTTTATGACTTTATAGGTAATTATTTATTTTTCCATTTGTTGTGAAAGATATTTATGTTTTTGTAATATTTTACTTTTTTATAATTTCACAGCCTATGATTTTCAACCAATTTTTTATATAGTTGATTTTTGATAGTATGCTAAAGTGTTGCATGTTTTGAACTAATTGAAAGTGTTGTGTAACATAAAAGTAAAGTAGTTAGTGAAGTAAGTTAAGTAGTAAAATAAGTAAGTTGTAATTTGGCACTTATATTTTGTTATATTGTTTTGTTGCAGATTTTGATTGCATTTTAACAAATTTGAACCTAAATAGAATGGATAAACGTTTGTATAAATTGCCTCCTGCAGAATTAGAGCGCACCAAAAGTATTCTACAGCGTGCTCTTAATGTGGAACAAGGAATTTGTTCTAATTTAGATATTACTGAAGAACACCCTGATGGACGTAAGTATAAATATTTAAAAGAAACCGATTGATAGAAAGAATTTTTGCTATTAAGATTTAGAATTTGTTTTTGATATATTTTTAAACAGTTATTATGAACATGTAACAGTTATGAAGTAATATTTTTTTTATTTTTAATTTATATTGAGAAATTTAAAACATTTCCATATAACAAGTAAAACTTATAAGTTTTAATAATAATCTTAGCTTCATAAGTAAAACAAAGTGTGCTAATAGTTTGCAAAACTTAACTTATAAAATTTCATATTGATTTCATTTTATCTTTTTATTCTTTTGTTTGTCTTAATTTCTTGTTTCTAAACTAGTTTGTAATTTTAGTCCTAATGCCAAAAATTAAATTTAAAAGAAAAATGACATATATTCCTGAAACAATTTGGAGAGTTAATATGGGTGTAAATACATTCTGCCTATTATTACAAAATGTAGAACTTTTTTAATTAAGGTTTAGTGTACACCCAACTAAATAACACCCATTATAAATTTATCTTTATGTTTTTATAAGTAGGTTTTTATTTTCTGTAAATGAACTGCATTCATTTTATTGGCTTCATTATTCCAATTATTTGTATAATAATTTTTTAAATTTTTAGTTGATTTGTCATTGTATCGCGATGAAGCTCAGCTTGATAATAAAAAGAAAAAAGCAGCTAAGGCAAAGAGGAAAGCTGAATTGCTTGAAGCAAAGTTGGCTAAAAAACATTTACATGCAATCAATAAAAAATCTAAAAAAATTAAGAAATCCCACAAGAAAAGAAAAGTAAATAGTGCTGCTATAGTTAAGGCGACAAAATCTAAAATTGCTTCTAAACGTGCCTCACCTAATAAAAAGGTAAAAGTACATTCATTTATAGAAATTTATTATATACAAAGTATATTATTTTTCCACAAACTAAAACTATCTGATATGCTTATCATAATTAAATTGTTATTAGATTAAAAAGTTTTGACTTTCTTCTATTTTAATAAAAATCTTAATTTTTGTAGTTCTATCATACAATAAATGCATTTTGAATTTATTCAACCAATTTTAGGAAAGCTATGCGCCAGTGAAGTCGGTAGCATCCAGCAGCCGCAGTCGCACAGCTGCTATAGTACCTGTTGCATCGACATCTAAAGCAAAAAATAGTACATCAAAGAGAAAAGCACAAGAATCTACTAGAGCTGCTGCAACACAAAGCGCAAAAGTTCGGTCTTCAGGCAGGAGTAAGTAATCATAACTCCAATTTTAATAAAAATGTTTTTATGCTTTAATGTCAAACTATAGAGCATATTTTATTATGCTCTTGAAGTTAACTTTTGAACTTATATCAAGGCAATGACTGGATTTTTGTTAATACCATTGTCCTTATGTGTTTATTCAGATGCAACTGTGCCAGTGGCAACAACAAGCCGATCCACTCGTACTGCAAAATTGACAAAGGATAAGCGTGGTCAAAAGTAAGTTATTAGTAATAAGTAGTTTTTAAGCAGATATTTTACATTCACATGTTCTATGTTGAAACAAATTCGTGTGTACATCTAAAAAATTGTGCATGTATGTTATACTAAATGTGTGACTAAGCTCATAGGCAAATTTATATCAACAAGGATAACTGTTGTAACTATAGATACATTTTGAATGTGAAAAATCATTTTATAGGATAATGCACATGTATTTTTAATTACACATGAGTCTTTTTTTGACTGATCAAATAGGTTTTAAATTTGATGTTTTATGTTTTGGTTATTTTAAAGTTATTTTATTATCATATTAAATTCATTTTTTTACTAGTTTATCTAAATTATAGATAAGCATATCATTCATACGCGCATATTAAGGTCAATATTTAGCATTTGAAAATAATTCTCAGTTTTATTCATTGTCACTCCAGAATTTGTACTTATCAGACTACATATAATTATAAATCAATTTCAATGAGTTTTAAAATTGGATGCATATTATATTATTACAAAATATGATTTCTTTGCTAGAAACATTCCCATAAGTATTTTTATATGTAGACATATATAGTTGGTTGTACTTATATTGTGTGAGTGATTTCATATTATAATGAAGTTAAATATAATTATTGAATTAGATAGTTGAAAAAGAATGAAATAGTTATTTTTGGCATGGACGTTTCATAATGTCGCTGATGTGAAAAATAACATAGGCCCACAAAATAAAAAAAAGTTGTCTGTATTGGGTATGCAACATACATTCTCCAATGTATTTTTAACCGCTGAATATGAATCTAAAGTTAAAATTGGGTAAAATTTCTAAATCGGGGATTTTGTCTTTTCAAATTACTCTCCATTTTTTGCAATTTAACCCCCAACTTTAACTTTAAATTTGTGTACAGTGTAAAAAATACCATGTGACACATATATCGCCCACCCAATGCATATGATTTTTTTTATTTTATGGACCTGTGCAATCATTGTCTTGTATTTTTCTTTATAATACAATGTGAAGTAATTTTAAAAATATGATATTGTTCGAGTTTTAATTATATATTTTAATGAAATTTTGACACGCTTGATTATCGATTGTGCTGCTGTTAATAACCTAAAAATAGCCAAAACCTAGCTCATTAGTTGTAACACCTATTTGATTCACCATAGGAGTGACTCACACATGTATTATGTAATTTTTTTTTTAAAGAATGAAATTTATACAAAGCAGTGAATATGTAAATGGTGTTGTAAAAGCAAGGGATAATCTTATTGTACCCAAAGTGTTTGGTCCATATTTTTAAATATAAAAAATATTTTATCTTCGAGACCAAGAATTTTGTTTAAACTGGTATAGTAACTTTTGCATACAATTTTTGTACTATTTGTATCATTTTAAGTTTCCCTTGTTTTACTGGCACTAATAGGTTATTAAAAATCTAATACAAATGAAACTGGATAGTAAGTGAATATATTTGTATGTATGTATATATTTATAAATATATACATGATGTAATTTGAAAATTAAATATATATAGAATTTATTTACTTTGGGTAGTGGAGTTAATCTCAACGAATACAAATATTCATATGTATTTATAGGTTTAATTTTTCTTTCATTTGATCTTTTCATATGGCAATGTTAATTATAATGAAATTCTATTTAATTAATTATCTATCTAAGCGTGGTAAACATAATTATATTTTAACTAACAACATTGTATAAGATACTAAATATTTTGTGTGTACACATTTGGAAAATTGCAAAGTTTCAATAACTTAGCGCTTTCATTTGTTTTGTAGATATGCTATTTACATATTATTTTAATATCAAATTTTGAGCCTTATTGCTAAATAGCAAATCGAACTTAGTTATAATGTATCTTATTAAAATGTTGTTTGCACAAAGTGCTTAGAAAATGTTATTGTTTCCCAATGCTCTGAGATTACTATGAATTTGTGTTATTGCCAATATGAAGATATAACTAAAATTTCTACTACCCTTTTGGCTTTTGGAAAATATTATTAAATAATGACGAAAATGAAGTATTTGAAAATGTAACTCATCAATATTTGTATTGAGATCTGATTTCAACTGTTTACTTTTTCTTCGTTTTAACCTGATAACTGTTGTGTATTTGTACAATGCAAAAATGTATCCTGTTTTCATCAAAATAATATAATTAGATATACAATCGTCATTCTCAATTTTTGTCGTTAATTTCATTAAAATAGTATCGTTAGATTATCTAAGGTATACTGTAATACACCGCCTTACGAGCTTAATTCGTGCATGCACTTAATGTGTTTTGCTCGTACATCCTCGTCAAGCCTACTACTCACACACTTTGGTCATATTTTTCAAAGATTTCATCTGACGAACAAGAATAATGGAACAATTAATATTTAACTATAAATAATTGACTCTAAATATTTGTATGCGACTTTACATACGAAAATCCTTGTTAATAATGATATTAAATAAATCTGCTTCTTTCGCACTAGTATAAGTTTACATTACACGTCTCACTCGCACGTTCTCGAATACACTAGGAACGATTCGTTGCTTTGTGATAATAGCGTCATCGCTTCTCTGGCGGCTCGTATCACGTAACAATTAGGTTATTGATTTATCAATTTATGTATTTAAAATATTTTTAACAAAAAAACAGTTTTAATTTTTATAAAAACAAAAATTTGATAATTTCTCGATTCTGATTGAAAGTTTGTGTTTTCGTTTCTCTTCTTTTGAATACCAAGGCTTAAATTTAGAAAACATGGTCATCGCAAAAGAGAAAACCCTAAGTAACATGTAGAGGCTTTTATTTGCTATACATGCACATTTTTGAAAAGGAAACGAAATTATCAACAACTGTCGGACTATAGGACACACTGGTCTGTTGGGTGCCGGACTAAAAAGGACTTTTACTGCATATATAATGATAAAAGTGAACTACATCGATTTTGCAAAAATAATTTGATATACAAATCACTTACAATTAGTTCTACTAATATTAGTAATTTTTATTAATCATGTTTGGATATCAAAGTATTAATTTCAAAAGTGAATAATACGTTAATTTAGCTCAGTAATACCGTCACCTATAATTTTACACTTGTAATACAAATTACAAAGTGAAACATAAGTAAGCTCATATCAATATCAGTTTGGCATGCTTAAAAAGTCTCAATGCCATTCTCTTAGCTTATATAAGATTATAATGTACGGAAAGAGACATAGAGATTTTAATTAAATCTGTTTTTTTATTTCAAAAATTTAATGTTTAAGTTTCAATCTTATAATATAAACACAATTAATTTTACATTCATGATTTAATTTCTTAATAATTACATATAATTATACAAAATCCAATGGCCATTTATGAAAATTGACAAAAATAAGGAAGAAGTCATGTTGTCTATCATCGAATTGTTTTCGAAGAATCATATTTCTATTAAATTAAATAGAAAATAAATAATGAGGAATTATTCTAGAATCACAGGCAAATTTCTAGATTGAAAAATGTTATTATTAATACTACTAAGTACAAAATTAGAACATGGGATTTTTTATGGCTCTAATTAGCATACCACATCTATGGCCTTTTGAAAGCATCTGGTAAGAAGAACTTTAGAACTTGAAATAATATTATTAATGATAGTGTTGCAGCTCATCACCAACTGAAATAAGTAACACCATAAAAATATAAACATAAATATCAAGATAGATGGTAATTTATCTTACCATGTGACAAAATCTAAAGGTAAACATCCACCAGCTTCAACGTCGTATCCTAAACCTGCTGGGCATGCATAAAGTGTTGCAGTAAGAGAACTTTCGTCACAAATTGCAACAACTGAGCAATCGGGATCCATGGAACGAACTTCTCCGACATTGCAAGTAGCTAGAACATCATTAATAACAAGTTAAGTGAAAGTTGTTATTTTATAACTTTGAACATTGTTACCTGTTGCGTCTAAAGCGTTGTCGTTAAAATCGTATTCGGGATAGTTAGCATCTAACGATGGGTCTCCATTGTTTGAATAATCCACGCCAGTCTGATAGTTATTGGGCATTTTACTGTCTGAGCAGTCAACATTGTACTCATAATCGCATACTCCCAGCTCCTTCATAATGAGTAAGCAAACTTAATTAAGAAATAAAGTTAGAGAATTTAAAGTTTGATATACGGAAGGTCCAAAATTTTTTGCACACATTATTTTTGTTTCTTAATTGATCCGAAAATATTTTGTTCACTTAAGCTTTCAGTTGAATATTTATGTCATGACAGCCGTTTTTCAAATTGTAGAATTCTTAATGAAAAAATATGGCACGAAAGCAATTTTTTATGCAGAGTGCACACTTTTGGAGAATAAAAAGAGCAGTTTTAATCAAAATTTTTATGCACCAGTAGGGCATTACTAAAATTCAAAAAAAAAAGTTCTTAATATAATTTACAACTAATATTACCTGATTATAATATAGATACGGAGGACAATTGAATTGAAATTTGATTCCATTAGCACAGACATAAAATTTGGAACAGTCTTCCGGGTCTCTGTAGCTTTGCCGAGCTTCACTTGACTGATCGCAATTCATATCTGCAAGTTCTTTTAAAATACATCCATTTATGTTAGCTTTGATTTAGTTAAAAACTAAAAAGTTTGATATTATCCTATCATTATAGATAAAATCAACACTATTTATCCATGGCATGATATCTACTACTATCAAATGTCGCATTGTATACATTACAAAATATGAGGAAAGATCACAGTTATTTAATAGCAGTGAATTTGTGTATGAGATCAGAAGAAACGGAAATGCTTTACTTGTTTATAATATATATATATATATATATATATATATATATATATATTATTAAATAACCATACCTGAATCTGGTTGCTTTGGCATCTGGTTATCGACTGGTGCTTGTTGATCAGCGCAATCTAAAATTAAAATAATTTAATATCAGTTTTTCAATATTATAAGATCATATTTATAGTATATTTATAAAACCGAAAAATTGTTGGTTTTAAAAGTGAAAATTTATAAGCTAAATAATCGAGTACTTATAACTACATATACTCACTTGGTACATTTTCGGGATAGTCACATACTTTAAGATTTTCATTAAAGACAAGTCCTTGTGGACAATCTTGATACGTTGCTTCTCCATCCCAGCAATTCACAAAACCTGAACATATGTTAGGAATAGCAAACTGGCCTCGAGGAGCTTTGCAATATTGCTGCAAGTCACCAGATGGTATATCTGTTGAGTATAATCAAATACTTGATATGCAATTTTGACTACAAACTACTATTAATTCAAATAAGAAGTATTATCTCACCTGCAGGTTTATTGTCAGGTTTTGGATATATTGGTGGCAATGGTGCAAAGAATGGAGGTGGCGGAAAAAATGGGAACATTGGATAGTTAGGAAAACCTGGTATATTAGGAAACATCATATTTTGTGGTTGTTGATTATTTACTTCATTTGGAGTTTGCGAAGGAATCTGTGGGCAAACGCATTTAGTATCATTAGATGGCTCGTCAAAATTATTTCTATTTTCTATAGATGGCAAATATGTTGCAGAACTAACTGTAGAAGGTGCATCATTTTTGGAAGAGGACATTGATTCAGTTGCAGACTCAGTTGATACACTTTGATTTGTAGATATTTCGTCATCGCTCGAGGATGCTGACGCATCTGTTGTAGTAGATGCGCTAGGTGTCGTAACGTCTTCACTGGAGCTAGTCATTTCTGCTGTAACATCGGATGAAGGCAAAGATGCATTAGTTGTCATATCTTCACTAGAACTAGGAATTACTGTTGTAACATCAGACGATGGCATAGATGCACTAGTTGTAGTGATGTCATCACTGGAACTAGACATTTCTGTAGTAGCATCGGAAGGTGGCATAGATGTACTAGGTGTCGTAATATCATCACTGGTATTAGCCATTTCTGTTGTAATTTCTGAAGATGTGGGTTCATCCGCAGGTGTCGTTTTATCAGTAGACATGGTTGGGTCATTTGCAAGTGTAGTGTCTTTATCGCTTGATGTAGACATTTCTGTTTCAGAGACAATTGTTGGTTCGTCTGTAGACGCTCTGTCAGAAGACATAGTTGTGGGTTCATTTTCGGTCGTTGTGTCGTCATCACCGGAAGTTGGCATTTCAGTTGTACTATCTGGGGATTGCGTGGGTGCAGTTGTAGATGCATCAGGTGTTGTTTCTTTGTCACTGGTAGCCTTTTCTGTTGTAACATCAGAAGTTAGCATGGGCGTGGTTGCAGATTCTTCTGCAAGAGTTGTTTCGGCATTGCTAGAAGTGGTTTCTTCTGTTGTAGCATCAGAAGATTGCAAGGGCGTTGTCGCAGATTCATCTGCAGTTGTTGTTACGTCATCGCTGGAAGTCTCTTTGATTGTTGTAGCATCAGAAGATTCCAAGGGCGTCGTTGTAGATTTATCTGCCGTTGTAGTTTCGTCATCGCTGGACGTATCTTTGACTGATGTAGCATCAGAAGGTAACATAGCTGTAGTTGTAGCCTCAATGGAAGGTGTTGTTTCTTTATCGCTAGAGTTATCTTTGACTGATGTAGCATCAGAAGGTGGCATAACCGTAGTTGTGGGCTCAGCGGCAGGTGTTGTTTCTTCATCGCTGGATGTATCTTTGACTGTTGTAGCATCAGAAGATGGCATAGCCGTAGTTGTAGGCTCATCGGGAGGTGTTGTTTCTTCATCGCTAGAAGTGGCCTTTTCTGTTGTAACATCAGGAGATGTTATAGGCATAGTAGTTGGTTCCTCCGCAGGCGTTGTTTCATCACTAGAAATCTTTTCAGTCGTAACATCAGATGATGGTGCAGGTGTGGTTGCAGATTCATCAGCAGGCGTTGTTTGATCATCGGCAGAAGTAGGCATTTCTGTTGTGACATCAGGCGATGGGCTAGTTGCTTTATCTCCTTCGGGTGTCGTTTTATCATCACTGGATGTAGGTTTTTCCGTTGTAACATCAGACGACGCCATAGGTGCACTAGTAGTAGCTATTGTAGTTGTTGCAGACATATCTCCAGGCGTAGTATTCTCTGCCTTTGTCATATCTGTTTTATCGTTGCTTTCGGTAGTAGGAGCTTGTGTTACTGGCTTAGGTGGAACGGGTTTCGGTCTGGGTTGCCGTGGGCGCGGATTCGGTCGACGTCGTGGAAATCCTTGTTGAGGATAGTATGGCGGAGGGTAATAAGGTGGATATTGGGGTGGGAATTGGGGAGGAAATTGAGGAGGAAATTGTGGATACGGCTGAGGAAAGCTTGGAAATCTTTGCTGAGGGGGTGCCGCAGGTGGAAGATTATTACTATCCGGTGAGGATTGTACTTCTTCCGGTTTGGTTACCTACAAAAAGAATGGAACAGTTATTACATATTTATATAATGATGTTATATTTTTTATTCAATTAAAGATGTTACATGCAATATACTAATTATCTACTATATCCGTTGATTTTATTTACCGGTAGTCCAAGAGCTTGTTGTAATTGTTGAAGTTGTTGTAGAAGTGCTGCCTTTGTCTGTGGATCTAATCCTATTCAATGAAATTCGAGAAAATATTAGTAACTAAATATCTAATTTAAGTTACTGGGTGCTTTATTAGACTATGTAATTTTAATAGAAACATACACACGTAAATAATAAATAATGGGTAGTACTCAGTGGTGTTGTGCTAATATTTTTTTTACCGGAACGCTAAAATTAAAAGACCGATTTTCGTATTTGTTTCAGTTGGGCAGAAGAAAAAAACGTTCCGGAATCCAGTTTACGTCCAAAAAAACAAGGCGGTTTGTTTCGGTTCGGGTTCAATTCAAACCTTTGTTAATAATAATACATATCAAAATTCATCAAAAATTAGGAAAAAATCAGCATTTTATTATTATTATTATTTTCAATACGTCAGCCAATTCTTCTCCTCTGAAATCTTTAGTTCCGGAATGCGTTTCTGTCCAAAAGGAAAAATTTCAGATACAATTCTGTATGTTTTTGCAAATTTTTTTTAGCATAACTATAATGAACTAATAAAGTTTAAAACATCCACCAACTTTGGAAATTTTATTTCACAACAAATGTATAATAAAAATTATTAGCATTAGTCGTAGGCCCATTTGGGTATGTTAGTACGGTTCGTGGGCTACTTTCATTTCGACAAAAATTAGAGAAAAGGCAATTCCGGCTCAAACGCGTGCCGGCTCAAAAAGGATTTTTCGTTTCGGCTCGACAGCACCACTGGTAGAACTGCCTTAGAGCAGGTCCGTGAACTAGGTGAAACTCCAACTCGATTCAGGGAAGAATAGTGTGAGAGATTTCCCATGGCCATTTCACACCGTTTATTTTCAAATGGAAACATATTACATTAAATAGAAGACCCCTCCCCCTAATATATGTATATATATATATATATATATATATATATATATATACAAAGTCTGATAATCGGGCATAACATCAATAAAAAACATGAATTTCTTTCAAAAATTTATTTTAAATCCATACGTTTCGGCTATAATCCTAGCCTTCATTCAGTGGAAACTAAAAATAAAACTAGCTGTAAGTGGAATTCTGTCTTAAGGCAATTAAGGCATCGTGCCTTAAGGCAAATTGCTGAAACTTCCCGTACCAAAAATTATTATTTTTTTTAAAACGATTGACATTTTTAAAACAAATTTACTTCGAAAAAATAAGATTTTTGAGAAACTATAAATTAAACAAAAAATTACTTTTTTTTGAAAAAAAAAATTTTTTCAAAAAAATTTTTTTTTTTTTTTTAATTTTTTTTGGAAAAAATAATGTTTTCTTCTTTATTTTGGCATATTTTGGAAGATCTTTTTTATCAATCGTACTGCTTTAACTGCATAGAGACAAAATGTCAAAGCGCGTAAGCGGCGCGTCGCCGTCTAACGAATAAATATTGGTACGGAACCCATAGGAATGCAAACAAAATTTATACTTATTGTTAAAATCTCTATAAAATATCTGATGATTTGATGTGCATATGTCTAATGATCATTTTTGACCGCCAAATGGCATTTTTTTTTACTTTTTTCGTTAGATCTCCGAAACCGCTAGACCTGCCCTCATGAAAATTTGATCAATTTTTCATCTTGTCAATACAAGTCAAATGTTTTTTGAATTATTAAAATCGGACGCTCCGTTCTCTTAAAAACTGAGTTACCGTTTTCGGCACTTTTTGCCCCGCATCTTTGGAACGGCTGGACCTGCCTTCGCCAAAAACTAATCAGCACGTCTCCTTATCAATACG